>NW_005841852.1:5742375-5744971 GCF_000455745.1 Alligator sinensis
CTGAGCTAGCGGGGGGGTCAGCAGGATTCTAAGGCAGGCTGACTGAAGGCGACCATTAGCCTAGGTCCATATGGTCGGGAACACCTACCGGCAAGAAGGCCTGCGAATAGCAGCAAGTTACCATCTCACCAGCAAGTGATCGGTTGGCGAGTGGACGGGGTGTAGGGGTGGCGGAGCCCCGTGGAACAACGGAAACCTCAACCGTGAGTACACCCGCGTCGGGGAAACCCCTCTGGTAAAAGAGCTCCACTGAACTCCTCCTTCAAATCACCCATAACATCGAAGTCATGGCAGGCGGGACCGGGGGAGGGGCTACCTGATGAAGGGCGTTACCGGACGTGAGGCCACCGAGGTCACAGTGGTGCATTGGCCGGGAACAGTCGGCAACAGCGTCGATACCCACGGGGCAGAGCCCCACCCGGGGATAAAACAAGATGCAGCCATCGGGGGTAGCCCAGGTGGAGGTGCTGACTCAAGCAATTCAGGCTCTCGGGCAGTTGTTGGCAGTCCAACAACTACAGGGGACGCATCAACAGGAGTGGATACAGCGCAATGCTGCCCTGTTTAGGATGCCCCGTATGACTAAAGATGACAACCCCGAGGCCTACATCGAGGCCTTTGAGCGGACGGCCATTCAGACGGGATTGGACCGGAGCCAGGGGGGTCGGGTCACCAGCTAGGAGCCCTGGTGATCGATAAGGCCCAAGCAGCGTACAGGGCACTATCCAGGGAGGAGGCCCAGGATTATGAGGCTGTCAAAGCCGCAATCTTGTATCGGCTAGAGATTTCCCCCGAGAGTTACCGGCAGGCATTCAGGGCTTGTAAGCCAAGGGAAAGTAAGTGACCCTGGGGCTTACTGCAAACCCTCCGGGATGCCCTGCAGAAATGGTTGCTGGCAGGCAAGTTTGATCGTGCGGGGGTATTAGATCAAATATTATTGGAGCAATTCCTCTGGGACTTAGAGGAAGACACCCAGAGATGGGTGCGAAGATACCAACCGCGGTCCAGTGAGGAGGCCTTGCGCCTGGCGGAGGCCTTTTCTAATTCAGAGAAGGAGAGAGGGAGTGGACAAGGCTTCCGGGTCTCGAGAGAAAGTTCGATGAGCGAGTGAGAAGGCCGGTCAGCCCCAAGGAAGGGTGCCCTGAAGGGGGTAGTCTGTTATAAATGCGGACGTACAGGACACATCTCCCGGGACTGTGGAATAGGGCTAAGCGAACTAAGCTGTGGTCCTGTGGGATACCTGCTGATGAGAGAGAAGGGCAGGGAGACAGGCACGGGGGAACCCATGGATTGTAGTGTGGGGTTCACCAGCCCGGAAGAAGGGTGGAACCGTTTTATGGTTACAGCCTGGGTAGGCGGTAGGGCTGTGCGGGCAATGTTGGACACTGGATGTTCCCAGTCCTTGCTCCGGGCAGACCTAGCTCCGCTGGAAGGAAGAAAGGAGGCGGGCGTCATTAACATGACCTGCATTTTAGGCAGGGAAATGTAATTCCGCTGCTGCTATGTACCCATTAGGGTGATGGAGTTACGGGTGATGGCTCCATCACCCATTAGGGGTGACCGGCCTTCTCACTCGCTCATCGAACTTTCTCTCGAGACCCGGAAGCCTCGTCCACTCCCTCTCTCCTTCTCTGAGTTAGAAAAGGCCTCCGCCAGGCGCAAGGCCTCCTCACTGGAGTTACGGGTGGGCTTGGCCCCCGCCTTAGCCTGCAAAATGATTTTAGGACGAGAATGGGAACCCTTCTACAGGGTGTTAGAACGAGTGTGAGCCACTGAAGAGGAGAGGAGGCGAATTAAATGAATGGAAGGATGGGTGGCTGAGAACTCTGAGCCTTCTCATTGAGAAGGCGGGGAAGGCATTAGCGTGGAATCCCTGGTGAGCATGGCACAGTTTTGACAAGCTCAACGGGAGGACCAGGAACTCCAGCAGCTGAGAACCAGTGACCCCGGAGAGGGAACGTCTCGGAGGCAGGAAGGCTTCGAGGTGATAGGCGGGTTACTATATCGGGTGCAGCGGGAAGATGGAGGTGAGTTGAAAGGGAGGCAGTTGGTGGTCCCGTCTCACCTACGGCACCTCGTTTGGAGGCTGGCCCATGCCTCTCTGCTAGGGGGTCACCTGGGGCGTACCAAAACCCGGGCTAGATTGACCCAAGAGTATTTTTGGCCACACCTGTGCGAGGATGTGAATCGGTGGGGGGCAGCATGCCCGGAATGTCAGAGAGCCCAGGAGTGGGGGCCACCTAAAGCACCCCTGAGATCCATGCCGATAATTGAGACCCCATTTTCCAGGGTCACCTTAGACATAATAGGTCCCCTTCCGAAATCACACAATGGCTACCAGTACATCCTGGTCTTGGTGGATTACGCCACCCGGTTCCCGGAAGCGGTCCCGCTGCGGTCCATTACAGCCCCAAAAGTGGCTGAGGAGCTTCTCAAGTGGATAGCATGGGTGGGCATTCCACAGAAGATCCTTACTGATCAAAGAATGAATTTTATGTCGGGTGTAATGGGATGTAATGAAGGCCCTTTGTAAGACCCTGGGCATCACTCAACTAAGAATTTCAGTTTATCATCCCCAGACCAATGGCCTGGTGGA
>NW_005841852.1:5745108-5747020 GCF_000455745.1 Alligator sinensis
CCACAGTCCTAGAGGCTTATTGCGGTTGCTCAGTAAAGAATGGAAACGGCCGATGGGATTGGGGGTCTGTGCAGAGAGATACCGCCAGGAGCTGCAGGCCCGTATACAGAATGCCCAAAGGATCGCAGGACATAACATGAGGGAGGCCCAAGAGCGGCAGGAGACCCAGTACAACAAGAGGGCGAAGGCCCGCACCTTTCAACCCGGGGACCAGGTCTTGGTCTCGATACCTACCACTTCGAGTAAGCAATTGGCAATGTGTCAAGGGCCCTTCACAGTGATTCGGCAAGTAGGTCCAGTTGATTATGAGGTGCGTAAACTGGGTCACCGCCGGGAGCAACAGGTCTACCATGTAAATCGGCTGAAGGAATGGAAGACCTCTCAAGGCTGGATGGCCCAAGAAAAGGCAGGAGAGGGGGATCTAGGGCCCCTTTGCCCAGGGTTAGGACAAGCCACCTAAGAGGAGGCCGTTCACTTGAGTAAGGAGTTAAGTAGCCACCAATGACAGGAATTACTGGCCTTAGTAGAGGAATTCCAAAAGGTATTCCAAGAAAACCCAGGGAGAGTCACAGGTATCCAGCATGAGATAAGAACGCCACCCGGTACGTAGTAAGGGAGAGGTGGAGACTGATACCCCAGCAATGGCAACACGAAGTGCAGCAGGAAATCTCCAAGATGTAGGAGCAGGGGATTATACGGCCCTCTCGTAGCCCATGGCGTAGCCCAATCGTGCCGGTGGCGAAGCCCGATGGCTCCCTAAGGTTGTGCATAGACTTTAGGAAGCTGAATGCTCTAACAACATTCAACGCCTTCCCAATGCCCTATGTGAGCCACCTCATCGAGAAAATTGGAGAGGCCCGGTATATATCCACCCTCGACCTGGCTAAGGGCTATTGGCAAATTCCCTTGTGGCCCACCGATTGTGCCAAGACTGCGTTTGAAACTCCTTGGGGCCTATTCGAATTTGTAAGAATGCCCTTTGGCCTTAACAGAGCGGCCACAACCTTCCAGAGGTTAATGGAGACGTTACTAGCTCCACATGCAGCTTATGCTGCAGCTTATGTAGATGACATCATCATATTCACCTCTAGCTGGGAACAACATCTCGGGGCCCTGAGGGCTGTCCTAGGAGACCTCCAAGCGGCGGGGCTGACTGCCAACCCTAGGAAGTGCAAGCTGGCAGAAAGGGAAACGGCCTATTTAGGGTTTCGGGTAGGACAAGGAACAATACGCCCCTTGTCCAATAAAATCAAGGCCATAAGTCAGTTTCCGGAGCCCCGGACACGTAAGCAATTACGTTCCTTCTTGGGGCTCATCAACTACTACCGCCGGTTTATACCGCACTTTGCAAGGATGGCAGCACCCCTCACGGATGCGTTGGCCGGAGCACCCTCTGCACGCCTAAGGTGGACCCAAGGGATGAGAGACAGCTTCCACCGTTTGAAGGAGGCTATGCGTCAAGATGTCATGATGCATACACCAGATTTTAACGCCCCTTTCATCTTGCAGACGGATGCATCGGGACGGGCGTTGGGGGCCGTGTTATTACAGGAGGGGAAAGAAGGTGAACGCCCAAATGCCTTTGCAAGTCGGAAGCTTAGCCACACAGAAACAAGGTATGCTACCATGGAAAGGGAATGCCTGGCCATACGATGGGCCATAGAGTATTTCCAATACTATCTCCTGGGGAAGGAATTTTTGGTAATAACAGACCATGCTCCGTTATAGTGGCTAACGAGAAAGCAAAGTACGAATGCCAGAATTACCCACTGGGCACTGGCCTTGCAACCTTTTAAATTCACTATAGTGCATTTTCCAGGCAGGGATAACTTTGTAGCTGATTTTTTATCCAGATGGGAAGATCCGGACCAGTCGGGATAGCCAGACCACTACCATGGCGAGGAAAACCAGA
>NW_005841852.1:5747394-5749952 GCF_000455745.1 Alligator sinensis
TGGTCCTGCGGCTCCCCTGGAGCGAACGCCTCAGACAGGCAGCTCTGCCTCAGCTCAACAGCTGGAGCAAAAACCGGGAACCTTGGCAGGGACAGAAGGTGTGGTCCCCAGGGATTGCCAGGGCCAAAACGTTATTCCGGGAAGCCTCCCCATCCTGGAGGAATATTATTTCTAAGATCAGGGGAGGAAAAGGGAGATGACCCAAGCTAGCGGCGGGATCAGCAGGATCCTAAGGCAGGCTGACTTAAGGCGACCATTAGCCTGGGTCCGTACAGTCAGGAGCATCTACCGGCCAGCAGGCCTGTGAATAGCAGCAAGTTACCATCTCACCAGCAAGTGATCAGTTGGCGAGTGGACGGGGTGTAGTGGTGGCGGAGCCCCGTGGAACAACAGAAACCTGAACCGTGAGTACACCCGCGTCGGGGAAACCCCTCTGGTAAAAGAGCTCCACTGAACCCCTCCTTCGAATCACCCATAACATTGAAGTCGTGGCAGGCGGGACGAGGGGAGGGGCTACCTGACAAAGGGCGTTACCAGACGTGAGGCCACCGAGGTCACACATGGTAATATAGCTCTCAATATTATTCTGCTGTTAAATCCATGCTAAGAAGCAAGATGAAACCACTGGAGATTTAGTGTGAGAGTTAAGGTTTGTGGGTCAGTGAAGTGACAGCTTTCAGTGGTTTCCATTGTATCATTTTCCACTTCCTTCTCATTTGCAGCTGGGGAGCATGAACGGTTAAGGTGAAACAGTCGTTGAGGAGAAGTAGTACAAGCACCAGCACATGAGTCACTTCAAACTGGATTGAGCTATTCTGGGTGTATTTAATCCAGATGTTTGCAGTCTAAATAATTTAAGAGCAGTTATGTTAAACAGATATCAAGGAACACATGTGGGAGTAGCATTATGAATAGGAAAAGCATGCATAATGAAACACTGGGCAAAGGAATATTTTCTTTCAACGACAGAATGAATTAAGCATACGAATGCATGAACTTTATTAAAATGTATTACTTCACAATTTAGAAGTCACCTAGAGGCATGTAAATTTACACAAGAGCCAAAGTTGAGTTTAAACTACTTTAATTTGACTTTACCTTTATGCTTATATTTATACTATAGTCCTTTACAGTTTTCATTTAATCTCTCAAGGTAGCAAGGTTATTTGTAATTTGTATATGGAATGTAATGGGACATTTTAAAACAAATAAGTATTTTTATTTAAAAATTGGCTTATGAGAGCAAGAGGATAATTCACTATAGCTAAGTCATGGACTGAAAGACAATAGGTAAGGCAACCTTGGGGGGGGGTCGCTTAGGGGGTCAAAGGTCAATTCTTTCACAATAGTTTAGCGCACAGTCACTTCCATTGAGGCACTGCATTTATATGCAGCCAGATTTTCACATGGACCTATTGCTTATCTATTAAGCAGACACCCCAAAATGACTGTCATCCTGTTGTTCCAAAGATTTGTGGGTGCTGTGCATCTTTAGGTATCAAACTGTTGATGGCTATGAATCTGTTGTAGGAGTTTCTCTCCTCTTTTTACCCAGCAGCTTTTAAATCCTAGGGCCAACACTGTCTATATGTTTGATGTTCACTTTGTAGCTTTTTGATATATTTGAGCAGTTCAGAAAAGAAAGAGAGTACAAAATCTCCTTTTTGTTCCTTTGTCATGGCAAATTATGTGATATTTATTATCCTGTGACAACCAGGTAGGGAAAAAGGGTCTTGATAGGTGACTATTCCTGCCTGACATTTACTGAGATTGAAAGTATGAGGATCTTATAACCTTAATTATATTTATTCTGTGTTTGTTTCTGTCCTTAAGTATTGCCTAAAGCAAACTGACAGAAAGTACAGGAGCTGGTAATTCTTCACAATGATGGAAAAGGTTTTAATGGACAAAGCTGTTGCCTTCAAATAAATGTACCTCAATTGCTTGAGTAAGAAGCCAAATGCACCGAGGAACCTGAAATATTACACTGCAGAGTGCTCTGGTTGTTATACAAGGGGGCACGACATTAGATTTTTTAAAGTTTTATTGCGTTTCACAGATTTTAAACCTACAAGCCAATTTCTGATCTCAGTAGTCACACCCCTGTAAATTTAAGGGAACTACATTCCCTTAATATTCGTGCAACTGGGGTCAGAATCTGCTACATTCTAGATTTCTAAAGCCACTGTTTATAGCTTACTTTTGCTTACTTCTTAACCAGTAATCTAAGAATAACATTTCTGTACCAAAATTAATTTGCCCCTATGAGCTATAGAAGCTCTATTGCTTTCTGGCTGAGCTGTGTGGCTAGACAAAAGGATTGTATTGCTGGAGAAGATTCAACTCATTGGGCATGTCTACTAGGGTTGTGCAAAATTTCAGCATCCGCTTCGTTTCAGAGATGTTTCAGCGCCCAAAACATCAAATCCGAACCTAAACGGAAGGCTCCAAAACAGCTGTGAAACTAATTGGAAGGCTCCAAAACGTTTTGGAAATGTTTTGAAGAATTTCAGTTTTGGCCTGCAGAGAAACAAAAACTAAGAAGAGGGAGGGGAAAG
>NW_005841853.1:0-7988 GCF_000455745.1 Alligator sinensis
TCCAACTGTGGCCTGACCAGTGCCACAAAGAAGAGAAGCTTCACCTCCCTGCACCTGTTCATGAGGCACCTCCTAATGCAAAGTGCGGTTAGCTCTGCTAATTTCTTCCCCACATTGATGACTCATATTCATCCTGGAGTTGACAATGACTCTGAGATCTCTTTCCATGGCTGTCCTGCCAAGAAGGTCATTCTCCAGCCTATAGGTGTGCTGGTGATTCCCTCTCCCTAGGTGCAGCACCTTGCACTTGTCCATGTTGAACTCCATCCTATTGTTCTCTGCCCACTTTTCTAACCTGTCTAGGTCTGCCTGGATTTGTTTTCTTGCCATCAGTGTGTTTACTTTGCATAGTTTTGTGTCATCAGTGAATTTGGATAGAAGGCTTTCCACACCTTCATTCAGGTCGCTGATGAAGATACTGACTAACACCAGCCCAAAGCCTTGGGGGACCCCACTGCCCACATCTTTCCAGGTTGATACTGACCCATCCACTACCATGCTCTGGGTATGACCTTTAAGCCAATATGCCACCCACATGACTGTAATCATCTGTGGCACAGCCGTTCAATTTGTTTATGAGAATAGGATTAGATACCATATTGAAGGCCTTCTTAAAGTCCAAGTAGATGACATGTACCTCAACTCCTGCATCTAAGCATTTAGTGACCTGGTCATAGAAAGAAACAAGGTTAGTCAGGCAGGATCTAACTGCTATGAACCCATGCTAGTTGCCCTTCAACATTATGTTACCTGCTGGACTGCTATAAATGTGTTCCTTGATAATTTTTTCAACAGCTTTTCCAAGGATATGGGTGAGACTAACTGGTCTATAGTTACTCAGATCCTTCTTTCTCCCCTTCTTGAAAACAGGGACCACATTGGCCCTTTTCCAGTCCTCTGGGACCTTACCTGAGCACCATGAGTGCTCAAAAGGCCATGCCAGTGGCTCTGTTATGACACTGGCTAATTCTTTCAGCACCCTTGGATGGAGCTCATCCGGTCCTGCTGACTTAAAAACATCGTGTTTCTTTACCAGGTTGGCGCTGACAGTGGGCTGCTGTTCCTCCTGCTTCTGTCAGTAATGCAGAGAGATTTGTCTAGATCCGAGTTCAATGATACAGAGGCAAAAAACTCATTGAAGAGCTCTGCTTTGTCCCTCCTATCTGTCACCAACTGCCCTTGGCTATTGTGTAGGGGTCCTGTGCTGCCCTGCGCCTTCTTTTTGCTCCCTATATACCTGAAGAAGGACTTCTTATTGTCCTTAATTTTTGTTGCCGGCCTGAGTTCGAATGCTGCTTTGGCCTTCCTGACTGATTCCCTGCAAGTGCAAGCCAAGGAGGTATACTCCTCCTTGGTAGCTACCCCCTGCTTCCACAGCCTGTATGTCCCTTTTTTGCCCTGAGGCTTTCCTGGATTTCCCTGTTTAGCCAGGGATTTGTGCCCCTTTGCCCCCTTTTCTATGCAGTGGGATTGCCTCCTCTTGCAGTAAACTTTCCTGTGTCAAATGAACCCTCAGCCTAACATTTTGGGTGTTCGTTTAGGGCTTCAATTCCATAACCTGTAAGCATGTGGGCTGACTGAGGTTCCTATCCCAACTACCCCTAAAATTTGCAAGGCTTTGAAAAAAGATGCAGCCGCTGGTTCATTTTAGTGGCCTAACTAGGAGATGTTTTGGGTGCTTGACTTGCCACTCCAAGCATCTGAACATTTTGGACTCCGATTCACCCCTGGAAGACGTTGAACCTTCCACTAAAGCCCCTTCTAATTTCACTGATGTAATACCCCACTCTCCTCAATCCCACCAGAGCAAAAAAACCCCCTCCATATAATTAGACAACCAGCCTTAGGCTTCCCTGGGAGATCTCTGCAGAGACTTGGATACCATCCGCTCACCTGGGGCCTCCTCTTCAGGTCTGTAATGTTGCTGATGAGTCATTTAACATCTTTCAAGTCATTTCGAGTCAGTGGCCTGTTTCAGCTTCATGAAAAAAGTAGCTACCAAAAAAATGTGGCAGCACAAGTTATCACGTTATTACACAAGCATCTGGCTGTGACTGGCATCCAACAGCAAAATAGTTCTGCAGGCTTGGCCCACGAAGAGGGTTCATGTTTGAGCCATGGCTGTTTGAAGCGTAGCGCTATGCGACTGCCAGCTCTTCGGCCCCGGCCGCGGTGCTCTGAGCAGCGTGCCGCTCACCTCAATGGTATGTCGGGATGGCCAGGCCACCTGGTGTATTTACACACACACTGACTGCAGGTGTGCTGTCCTCACCCTCCCTTAAAAAGGTCAGCAGGGATCAGACTGCTGATGGCTTAGTCAAGGCACAGCCAAATGTGTGTGGCGTTCCTTTAAATTGCGTTTGACGGGCATGTAGCAAGGGATTGTAATTAAAGCAGAGTTGTAATTAGACTGGCCCACTTGAGCAGCAATGTGTATAAAATGACGCAGGAAAATTCCACTGAGCCTTGCAAATCTTTGGGAGACAAATCCCTTTCCTTTACCTCTGCTAATGTTTCACTGTGGCTTATAAAATGTGGGCTCGATGGCTCCTACTGTGATGAAAGCACGAGCTCCGTGTTTTATGGGAAGAAAAACCTTGGAAGCTTCATTTAATGCTTCTTGTTGCCTTTTCTGTATTTGCAAGGGGATGATTTACACAGACTGTAAATTCCTTCCTTTTATCGGGTAAAATCTTGTCCCCATGAAATCAGTCTCAAAGATCCCATTGCCTTTGGTACATCATGACACCACCAGTAATGTACTTGATTAATGTTTATATGCCACAATTTATCCAAGGATCACTTCACAGGAAATATTAATGAAGCTTCCCCACTCACCTGGGAGGTAAGTACAGGGTTGTGTTACTGCAGCTGAAACGTAACCGCTTCTGACACGAAAGATGGCAGCTGCTCTGGATGCAAAGTTGCACATCTCTCATGTGCTCAGGTCCAGTTCAGGCGCCTGCCTCCTTTACTGTTCTGGCATCCAATGCTTCCTAAGCATGTTGTTCTATACCACCCACATTTAAAACAATAAAGATGCATTGAACAAAGGGCAGAAATTCTGCTTTTGTCTTGAGCAGCAACCAGTAGGGAAGAACTTGAATCGATCAAGTAATGAAGCATGTTTTCACGGTTCTTGGGATGCTCTTTGGTATCATTGTAGGATGAATCCATCTGCCAGTTTACCTCCAGCTTGTATTGCAGGAGCATCCCAGTGGTTATTGAACTGAAATGACTGGGATCGCGCACCTTGCTGGGGTTACCTGTGCCCAGCAGTCTTTCCTGCCCAAGTGCAGAGGGGCTGGACCCGGTGATCTCGTGAGGTCCCTTCCGACCCCTAACATCTATGAATCTCTGACTCCCTGAAGGAAGTGACAGAGATGAACCCCAGGTAGGTGAACTTCACAGTTCTCAGCTCTCCTTTTCTGTGTTACAGGATGTTTTGGTTGTGGAATATGTTTCCTTTATACAGAAACTCACCTTTTTGTAGCATTCTGCTTAGGATGGGAAAGCTTTTCCAAAGAGGGAGACCTCATGGGGTAAGTTGGTCAGATTGCATCAATCCAGTTCCCTACGGAAATAGGGGCAACTGGGCTGTCCTGGCAGTATATGAGATCCTGAATCCACCTGCAGCAGCCTTTCTTCCCCATCAGAGAGGTGTTGCCCACAACCCCATGCTTGGCCCATACAGTTTCCCTTGCTCCTTGGATTGGTTGAAATGCATAGCAGTTTTGGAAGTGAAATAAAGTGTAAGTAGGACCATCCTGTGTGCCTTGCCCCTCCTTGGCAATACTTTTTTAAGCCAAACTTCTGCACATGAATTGCATATAGAAGGATGTATCCATATTGCCAATATAACAATGCTCATTGCACAGGGACTTTTCTCCTCCTTTTCCTGATGTCTGGTGCAAAGCACATTTATTCCAGGGTGTGTTAGCAAAAGCTCTGCATTGCGCAGAATGCTTATTTCCCAAGCTCAGTCCCACTAGAAAACCTCTCCTAACATAAATGAGAAATTAAACCTAATCAGGCAAGCTAAACCCACTTAGGAAGACAGGAAATGTTCAGCAGTAATGAAGTTTATTTGTGTGTCAAAGCCTAAGGGCCACGTAGATCCAGTTCCTCAGCGGTAGCTTGCGTATTGGAAATAAAATGCATTGACAACTGTTTCCTAATAAAGGTTTAAATATGAAGTAATAATCTCTCTCCTGCTGTGATAGCTTCTCTGAATGCTCCTTCCCCTTGGTGTCATTCCACTTCATAAACACAAGCACAACGGGGGGGTTTATCTGCATTGCTCAGTCAGTGTACGTAACTCGTGCTGATGATGCTAGTCTTGCCGCATGGAAGTTCAGGCTGGTGTTTCCTTCTAGGTGGGCAGCTGTATCCAAAGTGTTTTAGAGTCCAGCATTACAACTGAGTGATGAGACGGGATGGGCCATGACCAAGGCATGAGCCTGGGGCACCGGAGTAGACGTTCCAGTTTCTGGCTTCAACCCAGACTTCATGAATAGGGATCTACTCAAATAGCAATTTCATGGAAAGCACAAAATCCAGCCTTGCCCATGAAATCTGTGGAGAGAAAAACCCTATTAAAAATAAAATGCTGGCTCCCCAGTGGGAGCCAGCAGTCCTCGTGGCTACTGCAGCCTGGCCGCGCAGCCTGCCTGCAAGGGAAGTGGGGAGGGAGGCTGCCAGCACACAGGGGAGACCAAAGCAGCAGCTGTCCCCACCTCTTGCCACTAATTGGCTAAAAGGTCTGCCTGTTGTGGCCTCACCCCCTCCACCAATTGGCAGTGAGGGGCAGGGCCACATAACAGACCATCCTCACAGCCAAGCAGTGGTGATGGGCGAGGTCATCGGGGCCCCTTGGCCAATCAGAGGCATGGGGAGGACCCTATTATGATATACCTTGAAAACTGTGCACAAAATTGCCCGGCTGCCTCCTCGAGTTGGGCAGCCCCCTGTTCAGGAGTGCGTCCTGGGCAAGCCACGTTCGCATCTCCCAGCACTGGAGCGTGGGTAAAGACTCTTCCCTAGCTCACACGGGGGTTGTGTGGCTAAACACATTAAAGGGTGTCAAGTAACGATGCAGTGATAAGGGCCATAAACATTTATATAGAACTGGCATGTTGCTCAGGGGGGTCTCCCTCTGCTCATCCTCCATGATGGTGAATTCACAGTTCAGCTTCCCAAAACCTCCAAGGAAATAAAGCATTTCTATTTTACAGATGGAGAAATGAAGGCAGGGTGTGGTTAAGTGACTTGCCCTGGGCGGCATAGGAAGTCAGTAGCGGAGGGAAAAAATGTTGCTACGACAGTGTGCATAGCCTTTACGAAGGAGTCATTAGTACACCGTATCTTTATGATACCTCTGATCTGACACCCGACGTGTCTGACTTTGGGCGCCATTCACGTTGAGGTGTAAGGGATGACTGCTTCAGCTCCTATTACTCCCGGACGCGTGGCTGCTAGATATGAATGTCCTTTTGGCATCTAGGAGTCGCTGTCGCAGATCGCCATGCAGCGGTGCTTGGCAGCAGAACAGGACAGGACAGCAGCCCCAGCCCCAAAGGCAGCAGGTGCGTACAGCCAGACAGCGACGACAAGGGCCAAGGCTGAACAGATGGTGTAAGTGCGTGCTTCCTGGAATAGCAAGTCCTACACAGACTTGCACACTTGATCCATAGCGATAATCTCCTGGATCCCAACTGTGACCAGCAGGTCGTCCTTCTACGCCGCTCCATTTTTGTTGGGTTTCTGGTCTTGGCCTGATCCCAGGGGTAGCTTAATTGCAACTTCATGCTGTGGTGTCTCCCTCTCCAGCTTCACCATCTTGTTTTAGCTGATGTTTTCTATTTGCAGATCTCATGCTTCATCCCCTTTTCACAGATAGGGAAATCCAGAGATAAGGAGGCTGTCTTGTCGGAGCCTGCAGAACTAGTCAATGGCACAGCTGCAAAAAGAAAGAGGCCTTTTGATTCCCATGTGAGGGGGCTCTTTACTGGATCACACTGCTATTGTACTGGGTGCAGTCCACCGTTCAGCTACACTCGGTGACCTGACCCCATCTTATCTCCCCTCTTAAGTTCCATATTATTACTTCATTCCTCTACCCTTTGGCTCCATACTGCTGTCTGGGTGGCATGTTTTGAAGGTCACCTTTGCATATTAGGATCTTGCCAGGGGAGGACAAGTGCTGTGCTGGGGGTAATCACAAATACTTTGGTGACAGAACTGCTAAACCTGGGAACAACAGAGACACTGTTGTGGGTATTGTGCAGTGTGTGGCAACCACAGGCAAAGAGCCTGGGAGTGAAAAGGTGGAGAGGGCACAGCGTGGAGAGCATTGAATGAAAACCCAGCAAGCTGTGGTTTGGCAAGCTTCCCGCTCATCAGGATTTGAGCTGGAAGTTCAAGTTGCAGCATTCAGCGACTTGGGCCTGCTCTCTGCCTGCATTGGCAGAAAGTGGCGCTTGTCAGTTAAAGCAGATGTGTCGGGTAAAGATGAATCTTCCCAACTCCAGCGCAAACATGTTGCTTTAAAGTATTATTTTACTGGGGTGCGGATTGATGCTCTTGTTGATGTGCACCCAGAAAAGAAGCTATCTGTCCTCCACATTTATTTTCGAATGGGATGTGTCCCTACTAAAGGGTTCTGACAACGAGTATTTTTTCAGGCACGCGGAGACCGATACTGCTGTGTGTGGGTGTTAGTCTCTCTTATCTCCTCCTGTGTAGTGAACAAGTATCACTTGTTCCTGCTGCAGGGAGAATCAATTTGAAATGGGAGGCACTGGCCCTTGGTGACTGGGTTGTTTCTTAACATACCACTGCTGACTTGGCATTGAATTCCCAGCGACTCCGTCACCGCCTGGCCGCTCTGCAAATGATGCATCTCAGCTGTTTGCATGTCATTTCGGCACAAGTCGTTTGCTATAGTGGATGCTTCAAAATGCAGACGTGCCTTGAGAAAGGCACACGCACAGCAGAGAAGGACCAAGATAGTGAAGCTGGCTGTTCTTTATAACCTACCAACCAGACCATCTGTTTAATTTAACCCTCAGCTACCACTGGCTGCTCTGTGTTTCTTTTCATTTTGTAGGTAGCAAATTGCTAGAAGTAACTGTGACCTGATGGAAAGTCTGACGGCTAGGAAGTCACTGCTGAGCCTTTTAGCAAAAATAACCTCTCTTTCTTGTTCCCTGGAGGTAAGGAGAAAACATGCCTGACAATTCAGCCAGTGTTAGTCTGGGGCACGCCAGCTGCTCCTTGGGGAAGGTACTTCCTAAATTGGGAGGAGTCGCCCTGAGCTGGCAGAGGAGAGCCCGGTTCTGAGAAATGCTTTGAACAGGGAAAGCGTGTGAAAGAAATGGGTGCGTTCAGTCTGGGAGGCCACAGCCCAAGAGTCCTTCAATGGAAAGACAGACCCAAAATGGATCACGCTCAATGGTGACTAACCAGCACGAAGGAAATGATTGTTCAGAGAATTGAACAAGAGGGAGCCGAATTCACCAGGTATGCAGGAGGATGAGTCATGTGAACTCACGCTCCTTGGGATTTACAGTTGGCTTGCACCCAGATTTTGGATTATTCCTTCACCAGAACAGTTAACTTGCTCAGCACAGATGCTGATGTGGACGTGGCTTATTAGCATCAAGGTGCTTATATTAGTCTAGCTTCTTTGCAAGAGTTCACGGGGAGAAGCTGTGCTGGTACAACTGCATTCACCAAAACGGAGTGTAAAAAGCCACCAAGTTAGGCTGACTTACCCGAGTTCAAGCTGATGCAAGTGAAATGCTGAGAAGGTGGGGGTTAGAGCAGGGTGTCAAACTCCAATGATCTGGCAGACTTTGGGGCTTTATGTGGTCCAGATGACCAACCTCTGGCAGGGCTGGCCCACAAGTTTTGGGGGCCCCCTGCTCCAAAAAAATCGGTGGCGGGGGGTGGGGTGGCTAGCGGCCAAAGAAGCCAGTGGCAGCGGA
>NW_005841853.1:8010-21374 GCF_000455745.1 Alligator sinensis
TCTTGGCTGGGGGGCCCCCTGCGGCTGCAGGTTTTGCAGTATAGGATGGGCCGGCTCTGACTTCTGGATCCTGCTTGCAGTGGCTGCCAGCACCCTGTGTCAGCACAGCCACTATACAGGGGTTAATTGCACCCTGCTTGCTTCCCCATCACTAATTTGCACACCAAATGGCACTTGGGCACCAGAAATCCAGTGGCACAGGAGAGAGGATCAGCATCGGTCCCCTGGGTGCTGCCCATGTCAGCATAGAAACTCTGGGAGCTGCGGCAGAAAGCCTTACGGGCTGGATCCAGAAGTGAGTTGTCCAGCCAGTGAGAAGACCCAGAGGTCAGACCCACCCCTGCCTTACAATACTGGCTATTTGAATGCCCACTATCAGATCTTATTTTTCTGCATGTGCTGCATCAATTTATACCTGTACTTTTCCAAAGCCTTGCTAAAAACCCAGCGTGTACCAGTAGTGCAGCTGTCCTATTGTGACCTGCTACTATAGGCAAGGTTTGTAGGTGTCTGTATGGTTTTAAATTGGGGTAAATTGAACCAGAGCTAGTAGTATTGGACTACTGTAAATGGCATCTACACTAAGGGTACAGCTACACCCCAGACAGTGCCGTAGACTCTGCATCTAGACTAGTGACCCAAGTGTAGAGTTACTGTGTAACGTACACATTGGTAACAGAGAGAATTTAATTGGCGTCATGCACATTTGGGTCAAGGAGACTTAAGTTACATGCACAGACTTGAGACTCCACTCTAAACTGGGTCCATGATTTCATATTCCCTATTAAACTATACTTACGGTACGATTGCTGTATGAAGTGTATCTCCAGGCCACTATTTGGAGCTAGCGTATAAGCCAAGGGGAACGCAAGGTATTTTTTCAAGCTGTGGGTGCTGCCATGGCATGAAATGCACTGAAAGGTTTTGAAGTGAGCAGCTTTGTTTTGCAGATGTCTCTGAAGTCCAGACCACGAGTAAAGCTGCAAAAGCAGTTCTGCAGCTTGCTGCTCTGTTTGTTCTGGGGTGGTGTACTTTCCATGATACCTTGGCTCACTGCTTGCCAATAATAATTATGACTTTAAAGAGACAGCCAAGGAATGCATTCTGCAATTTCCACCTCAGTGAGCTCAGTTATGAAGCACTTCATCAGAGGCGCAGACAGAAGTGCCAATTTTTGCCTGATCTGGCCCTGAAAGCACTCTCCAGCCAGGACCTAATACCAGTGCATGGCTGCAGAGTGCTTTAAAAGGGCTGAATCCTGCAACAATTTGAACCCTCATTTATATGAGGGTTCAGATGAATGTTCTCCAAGGTGGAGCACCTTCGTTAACTTGTCTGCCTGCAGTGGGACTGGATTGATGCAGCCCAGTCCTGCTCCTGGTGCTGTTTTCAGAATGGGAAGGAGGGAAGGGAACAGAGGGAGCTCATTCTGGGGGTTGCTCCAATCCACCCACACCTCCACTCCAGTGCAGACGGGGGAAACCCCAGAAGAGACCTCCCTAACCTGCCTTCTCCCCTCTCATCCTGAGACGGTGCTGGGAGGGGAGGGGAGCTAGGGGAAGAGGCTGCAGAGATGCAGCCTCTCCCCTTGCATCAGCTCCAAAATTGGAGGTGGATCCCCCACTGTCCTGACACAACAGCTACCGTCTGTTGGGTCGGGAGGATTGGTCTCATTCATGGCACTTTCTGTGAAGCACCATGAGTTAATTCAGGGAGCTGCACTTCTTTCTGCCTATGCCTCTAGTTGCACTGTAAGCTTGAACCAGACAGTTTGTGCCTCCAGCAATGAGAGCGAGAACCAGCCTGGTTTGTTGGGTCTAAATATCTCTTACATTTCAGGCTCGGTCCTTCCAGCTCGTGGTTCTGGGAAACTTTCATTGTATGGAAACAGGTTTGGCTTGCTACCTAAGCAACATGACTTATCCGGCCTATACCATTACCAGTGATAACGACTGTAGGTGTTTTCACTGCGTAGGCTGTTGAAGCTTATCTCTTTCCTGTTTTACCTGGTTCGTGTGAAGCTGTAAAACATCACAGGCAGACATCTGCAGGTTTGTGTGGCACTCTAGAAAATGCTGTGGCTTTCTGGTCCCTGATCTCAGAGTGAGTTGTGTACGGGCAAGCCCTGCTTAGTACGTATTTTTTCAAATTACTGGGGCGCCATAGACAACTCAGTGCAGGACCAACCTAGAGAAGATAAAACTAGTTGTAGAGCAGCCTCCTGCCTGCCTCTCTCTCAGTATTTGACATTTGGCTGCGTATTTGTTTCTGTAGCCTACAGCTCTTAACAACATAACTTGTCAATCACCATAAAAACAAAGGGAATAAAACATTGTGAGGAATTCTGATGAATCCCCGGTGCAATTAAACAGGCAGCATGTACGAGACATTGAGTCACATGTTTTGAGATGCTGCATTTTGCCTGCAGAGTAGGTTTGTGGTCTCCATGTTAAAAGGCTTTGTTGAATAGATTAAACTCACAATACAAAGGCAAACCCCATTGCTTGAGACGTTAATCTGCATGGATTAATTATGGAACAGCCTTTGGTTGGCCTTTAGGAGCCTAATTTTTCCCAGCTCTAGGCACATTCCTATTTTTATCAAATTATTGATATACATTAAATCCAGCTCTTGCTGAAGGCAAAGGCATAACTCCAAGAGTAAGATGCTGCCTTTAACAACCTGCTGCTACTGTGCACTTTATGGGAAGATAAGAGCTTCAGCATGAAATGCCAATAAAACCTTTGTTCCTCTGACTTTTACTACGTGAGGGTACAGAGACCATGTTGGATTGAAGATTAGGAAGGAGGTACTTCAAAGCTGGATCACACTGCTAATAAAAACAAAATGCCATTTACAGGATCTGGAAGCTTCAAGATCAGGAAGGGGCAAAATATGGCCCACGGGCTGCATTCAGCCCACCTGGCTTATGGCAGGTCCCTTGACCCCGCCCAGCCCAGGCTTCAAGGGGGCAGGCCAGGACATGGCACATGTGACCAGTCCCACCACCCCCAGGTGCACAGCAGGGTGAGGACAGCATGGTGACCAGATTTGGCTTCTCAGCAGCCCTCACAGCGGTGGTTCACTCTGGCCAGCTGCCACTGCCAGCATCTCCACCATTGCTGCCAGACTCTGCCCTGCTGCCTGGGCAGCGCGACCCATCTGCCCTGTACGCACTGCTGGGGGTGCTGGGCAGCAACCAGTTTTGGAGACCATGGAGACCCTGCCTGCCTACTCTGTCCAGTGTCCCTACACAGTGGGTGTGGGGTGGATGGGGTTGGGTCAGCTCCCCCAACAGCTCACCAAACTCCTTAGTGGCCCTCCAACCCAAATAGTTGTCCACCCCGGTCAAGACTGCAGCAATGGATACAGGGCCAGGTTCTTGGCTGCTATAAATGAACACATATCCATGGGCCTTCAGGAGGGGTAAGCCAGCAGCTGAGGTACTACCTCACTGGTTGGTTTTTTTGTGTTTTTTTTAAGTGTTTCTGTTGCAGGAAAAATAGCTGGTCACACAGGCAGAGCATCCTTCTGTTTCTTTCTCTCCATAATCAAGTTAAGTACAGGTTGCCGAGCCTCCTCAGAAGGTCCAGTAGATCTACTTGCATGTCCAGGGGACTGTAACATCTATCATGACTGCAAACTCTTCAAATTTTCCTGTTGCTTGACTTCGGATTTTTGTAGGAAGCAGCAGGTAAGATCCTTTACATTTTCTCTCTTTTGGGGAAGTGTGGACAGGGTATGGTAAAAACACAACGCGGGCTGGTGAGAGATTGTGTTTTCCTCTCCCTGCCATATACTTTGCATATTGCAGGCTATGAGGATATTGTCACATCACCTGCAGGCAGAAAACAAGCGGGTCTGAAGTACCCACACAGAGGTGAGCTGCAGCCAGCACCGCCTCACTAGCCCCATGACATGAAGTAGCATGCAAGGAAAGCGAGAATATGGCAAGGGGCATGCCGACGCTGACCTCCGAGCCTGGAAGCCGTTCCAAATTCAAATGAAAAGTTCTGATTTCAAGTAATTTAGGGCAAAAATAAATCATTTGGAGAGGAGGAGAAATGTATTCAGACGGGTCATACAGTACCAGAACAATGTGAAAAATAATGCCCATGTTTATACTTCGTCAGCAATTGGATCCCTAAGAAATTAGCTCATCCGTTATGTGTAGTTTGCTTTGAGATGCAGCCATGAAACGCTTTATTTTTCCTTCCTGCAGTATCAAATACAAAAACCCCAACAAGAAACCCACAAAACCCCAAAAGCCAAGAACGCCCCCAACCTGGCAAAAACAAACCACAGAACTGAACGAAGTTGTTAATCTATTGGGGCAGATTCTCATCGACAGGAAGAGAGAGGTGTCACGTGGGTTTGCAGCTGGTGTGTAGACAGAGCCCAGCACTTCTACAATATCAGTACAGCCCCCACCCTGCACTGCAGACACGATGGGAACAGGATGGAGATGCTTATCTTCGTAGAGACATTTCAATAGGGCCAGAGGAATAAGCACTACTGAGGGACGTATGCCAGAATAGCTATATATAGAGGTTGTAGCAGTAGGGTTTTTATCTTTAAGTAAGGCACGTTTCAAAGTGATTATACGAGTGCCAAAAGTGTGTTTAGACACTGATATAGTAAGTGAGAATCAGACCCTTTGTTAACACTAAGCCACTCTGAGCATGGCCTGCTCTTTGACTAGGCAATTGTATCACAAAAGCATGAAGTACTGTATTTTCTCACTTACAATATGTCCCCACCAATAAGATATACCTTGTTTCAAAAGGCAGAATAAAGAAAAAGACCTTTCCTTGAAAATACTGGTATTAGCAGTAACTGAGCAGCAACTTCTGCAGCTGCCAGGGGAGGCGGTGGAGGGAGAGAGCATCTAGTCAGCAGCACCCAAGGAGCCCCACATGCAGAAGTGTTATTTTTGCTTCCTTTCTCCCCTCCCCTTGCCAAAATTATTACCTTATTTCCTTGCTAATGATGCACACCCAACTTCCAGCAGCTACATTTTTGAAAAAGGTGTGAGAGAAAATATGGTCATTGAAAAACAGAGAAATGCGGTTGTTCTCAACAGTGCTGTAAACTTGCAGCTGTCATGGCTTTCGTGGGAGCTACTGCGGTTACTGCTCAGGCCCATCAGACACCACAGATTGAAGTGCCTGAGACAGTCACTAAGGATACGGACAAACAAGTCAAGGAGTAGGAAGGGAGTGGGAAATTTCAACACAACAAACTGGAACAAGCAGGTTCTTCTAGGTCTGGAGACATTAATAGTAGCTGACAACTTCCCTCTTTCGGAAGAGAGAGCTCATTGGCCGTGTTAGTCTGCAGTCATGCAGCAGGTAGTCTGTAAAGTGCAAGTCTACCCTAATTAAATTAGAGATGTATAGCATAAGCTTTCATGAGCCCCAGCTCACTTCATCAGATGCTGTGATCAGATCGGGCTCACAAAAGCTTATGCTATACATCCGTGATGTATTTAGTCCATAAGGTACAAATGTACCCTACCTTCCGTAATTCATGTTGGAAGCAAGAAAGCTAGCTTGGGCTAACTACCCCTCTCTGCTCACAGATGGCTTTGCACTTGGCCTCTTCATGAAGGTGTGCACCTGAGTGAAGTGGGGGGGAAGGACATTGCTTCTGCTGGTTTAATAACAAAGGGGCCAGGTTATACCTAACGGCGCTTGCTGTTTAAGTTTCTTTATAACACAAAGGCAAAGATGCAGACATCTCTTAGGATGGTGATGCTACATTTCTGCCAGACAGGACTGTTGGTTTTGGTGTGGATCTGCGAGCACCAGAGACCAGGCATCAGACAGAGAAGAGTTAATTCGTGTTTTCAAAAGGATCTGACAGCTGACCACAACTAATTAGAGGGATAAAGGGAAAAGGAAGAAATGCCACTTTCCATCAACTCTGTCATTGGATTTTATCCTAGTTAATTTAATTAGATTTGTGCAAGATAAAATTTCCACTTTAAAACAAAAATCACAACATTTACATACACACACAGTCGCATGATACACAACATATAGCTAACATTTATATACAGGTTATTTACTAGCAGCTATACTCTAAATTCACATAGTACATGGCTTTACTTGCTACAGTTTCAGGCACAGTGGAAGGTTTTTCAAGTGGGACAGGTGGGAGGTGGGTGAACCACAATAAATACTTTGTGCTGGATCCTCAGTTTGGCACATCTAAATGCAAATCTACCAACTGAAGATTCAACAGGAAATAAAAAACGGGGCATATAATTCAGCTAATACTAAAAAAACTATACAACTTTTGTATTAAACACCAAATTCATCCTTCAATGGTGTGTTAAGGTACTGAAATCAAGTCCGTTCCAAGTTACTTTCTCTCTAAACCATCTCAGTTGTCAATTAAAAAAAAAAAATCCCAAACCACCACACGATCAATGCTTGCTACTGTTGAGATAATGGATCACATGCGAATATAGGTCCGTAGGAGTCTGCATTTGTATTTAATGTTCCTTTAATAAAATTCAGAAGTTCAATGTACAGAAAGCTGTGAACACCTGTGTTTGTTTTGCTTAGAGGAAAATAAGTGTTCGAACGGTGAAGGTGAGTTATGACATTAGCAATACGTTGCTTTTACTTCACCAAATTCAGAAGAGCCCTTAAGCATGCAGTTCAGAAGTCACAAGCACGTGCATAAGTGTTCTCCTGAAGTGGGACCAAGGCTCAGCTCTAGCAAAGATTGTAAATACGTGTTTAACGTCCAACATGCAGGTATGCACACATACTTGGGGACTTTGCTAGCCTGAGGAATGGTCACATTTTTTATTTTAAATTACTGAACACTTGCATACAGCATATCTGTTACATCCAAGAATGTGATCATTTATCGTTTTTGAGTGAAAATATAAAGTCTGAAAAGAATCCCTCAATTAAATAAGAAAAGCAGCCCGATTCCATAGGCAATGCAATCATTTAAAAAACAACCAACCAAACAAAGCAGGCAGATTAAATATTATTTTTTTTAAATTACTTTAACTTATGAGGCAGGTTGACAATTATGAAAAAAAGATTTTCCTTCACAATAGCTTCATTTATGAAAGTCTACACGGTGCATTTTAAGCAACACTTTCTATCACAGGAAATACATAAACATGTTTATCACAGTTGTGTCAGAGCTCCTATAATAGAAGGTGTGCCAGTTTCTATTGTAACTACTCCCTCCTATTTTCCAAGATTTATAATTTAGTCATTCAAAAAAAAAAAAAGGGAAGGAGGAGAAATTGCTTAAGCTTTCAAAGGATGCAAGAGAGTGAACTTATGGAAAAAGTGAGATATTTTAGGCCTCCAGTTATGTAAATTTAAGACCAGGAGTTTAACGGACTGAGATTTTGGCATTGATTCTAAACTGGCTTCTACCCTTCGCATTTGGGGATGCACACAGAGAAGAAAAATGGTGTTGTTGAGGGAGAGCAGCTTGTCTGTTGTGTGTACGGACTATAAACACCTTCCAAAATGTATGCTTAAATATTTTCAGCCTCCCTGTAAAGTCTGCCGACTGAGCCCAGGAAGAAGACGCCAATTCAGGTTGTTTGGGAACTCTTGCTGGGCTGGTCATTTTGTTTGAAATGCGAGGATTTGGGTTATCTTTTATGATGAACTAGCTGGCTGGGTACTTCAAAGAAGGGTCTCCCTACAACTTTGGGAATGACTGGATCTTCAGAGCCATAAACTTGTTAGTGGGAGAGAAGGGCAACGATTCAGAGGGGCACCAGAATGAGAGCCCCCAGGGAGCCTGTGCCACTGCAGCAGCCCTTGTTTGAGGAACTCGCATTGCGGTGCCACCAAAATTGCTGCGGCTCCTGCATGGGGAGGCGAGCACTTGCTTCTCTCTCCTTGGTCCTTCCTACCCACACTAGTCATGGAGCCCAAATTTCAAACTGGATCTTCCCTCAAGTCGGAAATACAAAACACACCACAAAGCAGAACAGTAGTCAGCTAATCAGATGAACGGGACTGAACCAGGACTACTTCTTAGTGGAGTCGAGCTATTGTTTCGGGGCAAGTTTTCTCCACTGAATTCTTGTTTAAAAAGGCAAGACTCCCGCGTTCGATACAAAGTTAGCTTGTACCTATGGCTTCTCTGCTGCATTTCACAGCTCAAATGAAAGCAGCTGACTGATTGTCACTAGACGCTTTGGCTGTCAGTGCAATACTGACACGCGCGGTCTTCCAGGGGCTCAGAAGACCGGACGAGTAGATCGGTAGCCACCCAAGAAACAATTAGTGAGGAAGAGGGACAACATACAAATTTAGTGGCAGGACAATGCAGTCACCTACTCTCATCTTAGGCCTCTGTGCCTATGTGAAGGCCAAAGGGGAAACCACTCTCTGTCCCAAGTCACTTGAAACGGGTGAGGAGAAAGTAGTTCCAGTCCCTCCTGGAGCTGGGTAATAAAGATAGGCGAGGGGTGGGGAAGGTGAGGGGCAGTGATAAAAGCTTGTAACATAGGTCAAAGACTTCAGCTTTAAACGTACGTGACCTCTGAATGTCTAGACGGAAATCTGTAGGGTTTTTTGGCTTCAGAAAGGTAGAGCATGAGGAAGTTCCTCCATTGGATTTGCTAGCTATGTACAAATAAAAAAACAGAATACTGCACAGTACACTTCATTAATGCAATGCCCTCTGGTGCAGTCCAGTACTGTTTTAAACAGTGCCTTCAAAATCACACTGAAGAACAGATGAGTAACTGGATAGGATGCAGCATTCAAACCTCCCTGCTGACTGAGCAGTGCCACTTCGGATATGGCCGACAGACCTGTGGTTGCACAGCATTTAGTACCTCCTTGGCTTGCAGGAGCACAGAACTGCTCTTCACTCCCCTCTGTCTAGGAAATGCAGTTTTGCTGGATTATTCCAGCACAAGCCAAGCCAGACACCTCCCTTGCCTCCCAGCTGTCAGGACAGCCCCTTCCATAAATTACAGAGTCTCCTTCAGCAGTCCTAGTTTTCGAAGAGCCTCTTTCCTGGCTTCTTCCGTTGAGCCGCGGCCAGAAAACTGTACTGTTATTCCTTGGGGTCGAAATCCTGAGGGTCTAGGCAGGGAGCCTGACCTCCTCCTGATGTCTAGGGTTAAGTCAGCCTGCCTGTCTTCGTTAAAACTTCTGGCAACTTTCTGCTGTGTGCTCTTGGTACCGACAATGGTGGCGGGTGGTTTGATCATCACTGTTTTGCCCACAGGAAGGAAAGGGCTTGGTTCACTTGTTAAGATCTCATGGATATTTTGATATCCATTCAGAACAGTCCCTGCCTGTTTGGATTGCATGTCACTAAGTTTCTGAGTGCTTGGAGCACGATCTGCCTGGAAGGGACTTGGCCTTTCCTTTGCCAGGCCTAGTTTCATCAGGGCCTCGTATCGTGTTTGTTCAGAAGTCAGATCTTTCAAGGAGGAGCTTCTGTTGCGACCCAAGAGATCGTTCTTTTGCAGCCTCTCTTCTATTTCAGCAGCCCAAAAGGCTCCTCCATTGATGTTGGCCAGTACCTGTGCTCTGCGCTCCTGCACGTTGACTGCTGCCTTAGAGATGGTTTGGCTAAATTCTTTGCTGCTTATGTTGGTTATGTTGATGTTGCTTGGAAACCTGTGGGGTTTAGGTGCAGGTTGCAGAGGTTGCTTAATGGCTGGGAAATAATCTCCATTCTGCATTGCAACTTTCTTCTTCTCCACGGGCGTCACCTCCTTGGGAGAACCAGGGGCACGTGCCCTGTTCTCCATCTGTTTCTCAGATATTTTCTGAGCCAGGATGAGTGGAGTGGGGACCGAGCGAAGCAGCTTAGGATGCTGCACAACAGGAGGAGGAGGAAACCTCTCTGGGTTCAATGGAGGCGCCAAAGGAAGGACTGGGGCATCATCAGGAGGTGATATCCTCTCAGGCTGCTTGTTGTCCTCTGGCTTAGGGCTATCGGTTCTTCCAGCAGCCCCCAACACTAAAAAACAAGCAAACCCAACATACATCTCATTGAGCTCTTACATAGCTGAATGCAAGGCTTTCCTTTACTAGGACTGGCCTCATACATATCCCATTACCCCAGCTTTTCACATGAAAAAGCTGGAACCTCAGCTTTTTGCCTGAAGAGCCTAATTAAGTTACCAGTGTCTTCCTATTCCCCCACCCACCTACCTAGGACAGTATTTCTATAGTGCCAATTATTATTTGGATTTATGATGACTAGCTTTCCTTCTGCCAATCCAGCGAGTTCATATCCGCTAGATATCTAGTATACAAGAAGCTTTCTTCTCTTCCTATTACCAACCACTCATGGTTATCAGGGGTGGAGAAAAGGACTGCATCAAGTTTAAAACATGGCAGCATGCTTCCCAATGGGCAAAAGCCTGGGGAAACTGGTTGTGGATAGGGATCTAGGGGGACCAAAAACATGCGGTCTGCTTGGTGTAGCCACATACTACTAGACCCCCAGCAGAGGTATCACCACCAGTGTCACAAATGACTGTCCACAAAAGGGGGGGCAGTGGATATAGAAATAACTAGTGCATGCACACTTGTTACAGCGATTACTATCTACCTCCACAGCTATTACTCATTGGGAGAACTTTATGATGCTCCTTTTTGTAGTCAGGTGGGGAAGTAGGTAGCAAACCTAGCTGCATACTTCAGCATCACATGAACAGCTGAATGCAGAACAATGTAGTAACAGCAAATAGCTGAGCTTTTAGGGTGAATACCCCCCCCACACACACACACACCATGGCAAGGTACATAAAGCTTCTAGTTTTATGCCTTAAGAGTGTTTACAAGTGTCAGAATGAGAGTCATGTCTCTGCAGGAGTTCACACCATGACACCTTGAGCGGTAAGATCTACTTCAGTGGACATGCCCTAACAGCTACCCCTCTTTACCTGATGGGGCATCTTTGTTAGAAGAGTCTTCATGATCACTGCTCTCAGGGGTCGATTGCACTAAATCAATGATATCTTCTGTCTCCGAATGGCTGGATGCATTTTCTTCTGTTGACCTTGGGAAGTGACAGTGGATGCCACTGTCATGTAGGAACTGGTCCTCAAAGTCATCTTCCAAGGAATCAATGGTTTCCTCAAAAAACATGAGAACATCCTTTTCCTCATGAGTTAAATATTTCAGGCTCTCGTCATCCTACAGTAAAGGGGAGAAGAGTGCCTTGGAGTGAAAAGCTGTTCAAGATTTGACAAAAAGTACAAAATATCCAAAGCAAATACAATATCTGTTTCCAAGAAAAGAACAATCCTAAGAGGCACCATCAGAAATGTCTATCCCTTACGAAGTGCAAAAAAGGCAAGGAGAGTGGTCATTAAATAACTACAGCGTACTGAAAAGAAAGTCAGGAGTATAAAGCAGAATGGGTTAAAACATGGGTTAAACAGTAGTAGCCTGGACTAAGGAATGTGCTTGTTGATAGCCAGGCTGAAATCCCAGACACCAGACAGCTAAATTTTAGCAGAGCACGCTACAAAAGAATCTCACTTGCTCATGCTGGCAAGCTGGGTAATGTTTGTGCTCACTTAGAATTGGTTAAGAGACCATAAGACAGATAATGAAAGTGAGAATAGGCCTAATGTTTTCACAACTGATTAGCGATTTTTGAGTGCCAAGCCAGAGGCAGCCTGGAGGTGCCTGATTTTCAGAAGTGCCAGGCACTTGCCAGCGTACGGTCTCTCAAGCTGGCTAGCCAAATATAAAGTTGTTCTGATCATTGCATCGTGTTGAGGTACCAGATTGATAAATAGGAGTGGACACAAAAAGTCATCTAAAAATATCTACAGGTTGTTCACAGACAGGGCGAGTTATTTTTTTTTTTTTAAATAAGGACTTCCTGAATAAATAGAAGGAAATGCTTCCCAAACGGTAAACTCCTGCGTCAGCTGTTTTATCTAGGACAGAACAGTCCTGCACTAGTAGGGAAATGGTAAATGACTTTAAGGATCATCCCGTCTGAGACTATGATTCATTGTTCTCTGTTAACTTGATCCAGATAATGCTTCTATGAGCAGCTGAACTGCAATGAGCAAGCTCTTTTCACACACCCACCTCCTGGGAGGCAAACTTTTTTCAACATTTAAGAGAATGACTACTAATGAGCCACAGTGAGATAATCATAATAGAAAGACATTTCCTAATAGCAATGACTGTGTAAGATCTTGCATTCATGTATTCCTGTTCCAGTATCGATGAGAAGCAACTAAATGTTTGCTCTTCCAGATCTCCTTTCTCTTTCTTTCTCAATGTTTATACCTTGGACTGACTAACAGTTGCTGGCAGCAAACAGGACACCAAGCTGGGAGTGAGAAGACTGAGGTTCCAGTCTCACCTGTTTTCTGCTTGTAGCATGACTTTGGGAAAAGCCAAGGCTGCCATCTCTCTAGGCATCCTGGTACCATTGCAAATATTAAAGGCAGATACAGTTTACACTAAGGGAGACCAAAGAGCTTTCAACTAAATAAATCCTGGAGGGGCATGTCAACCTGCTATGGCATAAAGATGTTAATGGATAGTTAAATCATTAGCTAAAAATCAGGTGCGGATAGTGTACTCTGCCTCTAAGCCCTGACACCAGAAAGGGGACAACAGCAATGTTATTCCTTTTGCAGAGTACTGAAACCCACTGATTAAAGCAGGGGCGGGCAATTACTTTAGGTGGAGGGCCGCCTACTGAGTTTTGGCAAGCCATCGAGGGCCGCATGACAGGCAGCCAGGAGCAGATAAATATTAATTTTCTAAATTTTTTAGGGACCCTGCGGGCCAGATAGAATGGCCCGGCGGGCCGCATTTTGCCCACCCCTGGATTAAAGCATTATGCAAATCCTACATTGTTGAAAACCACCTGTGGCTAAAAATGATTGCTTTAGGACTGGCTCTGAAGGTAGCCTTTATTCACCTATATGACCTTGACTTCTTTCTTCAAAACAGATTACCTGTCCAGAGGCTGGTTTATAAATGGTTCCATCCCCCCCCCGTTTTATTTACCATCAGCACACTTTTCTAATCAATGCACGACTGAAATCTCTCAGGATAATCTAAAGTTGGTTTTGATGCGTGGTGTGGATACATTCCCAGAGATTCAAATTTATTGCTGGCTTGATAAATGGCATCTGATGGGAGGGAGTAAAGCAGTGAGGTCCTGGCACCCATGATACAAGACATCAATCTTGTCACCTGAAGTATGTTCCTGCCAGAATGGGTGAATTATACAAGTAAAGTAAATGGTTGCATAAATGTTTCCAGGCTAGTGCCAATTTCAGTTGCTTATTTAAAAGCACTGGGTGACATTTTCCAGTGCTGGCTTCTGTTTTATGGCAAGGTAGGGGAGCAGGATAGGGA
>NW_005841853.1:21405-53577 GCF_000455745.1 Alligator sinensis
CCTTTCCCCACACTTAAAAGGAGCCTGCAAATTGAAGCCAGAAGCTGTTGGTTCAAGCAATCTGCATATCGCAGGATGCAGCTTGCTTCCATGGCATGCTACTCAAGGGATGGAAGGGGACGCTTCCCCAGCACAGCCGGCTTCTGGGAATGGTTCATCATGCTCCAATGATACCGCTTCGGTTTGAATTGCTTTTTAGAAGCAAGTCCAAAGTGAACTATCAGAGCTATGGGCTTAGCTCTGTGTGGGTAAAACAAATATATGCTTAGATTTGGAAAAGTATTTTTCAATGAAACCTACAGTTTCATTGGGATTCGTTGGGATGCAGGAAGAGTTCAATTTCCAACTCTGGCAGACACCAGTCTTAATTTTCCCGTTTAAATAGGAATACGAGTTGCGTCCCTGCATTCCAAGCTAGCTCAACAGAAATTTTTCAATACTAAAAGTTGCTCAGATAGAGTGGAGATGAAGGGCCCTGAGGTAAGCAGTGATTGCTATTTACAAATAGCTGCTGCTCTAAAATCATCGTCGTCTTTCAAAAGGCTTTTCTGTATTCCTTAAATTAGGAGTAAAGCTTCAGAAAAAATGGGAGAAATTTTGTTGCAATAGGTTTGGTCATGCCAAGTATAACTAAGGTTACAAAACCTGTTTCCATTATAGCCCTGTTTTCCACATATTTCACATACTGAAATGATTCACCTTCTTCTTGGGCTGGTTTTCTGGCTTCGTTTCTCTCTGGAATTTGTTTTGGAAAGATTAAGCCAGAATCTCTTCAACTACTTTGAACTGGAAAGTAGAAAAGAGGGAAAAAAAGGGGGTAGGGGTGGGGAGGATAATATAAACTCCTCCTACTCTAAAAAGGACAATTAAGCATTTTAAGATTAATAAGGACAGCTCTAGTTTAAAACTTGAAATGACAGCTTATTAATGAAAGAGTAAAACTATTTGGGGGAAGGAAGAAATTATAGTTATAAATAGAATTGAAAGAGCCAAGTGTGTTTGGCTGGCATCTCATATCTTGAGCTGAATGCAGCCAAACATTTTTTCCCTTCCTAGCATGGGCAGGGGAGACTTTGCTACAGGAATGCTTTGTGGAAAGGAGTTTGAGCTTTAATGATCAGATTCTTTTCCTCCCTATCCAGAATTGTTTTAATGTGAAGGATGAGAGAAAATTCTAGCTGTGGAGGCTATTGCTTATTTCAATTTAGTAATTTTTACTGAATTCTAAGGTTTTGCCTACCACCATACAGATTGGCTCTGAAGATGCTTTAAAAGCAGCTGGGAGGGGTAGGAGGGAGGAGAATCTGTTTTCAAGGAACCTGCCATCTTTTGGGGGAGGGAGGGAACCTCGTCACTTAAAGTGCAAAAGGTACTGGACAGTCACGCCTGCCATCGCACCCTTAGATTTCAAGGTGGTTTGCACATCAAGTCAAGCATCTCTACAGGACAAATAAGGCTGAGCGTCTTGTACAACCCCACATGTTCTTGGATGCAAGTGCAAAAATGTAATCTTCTGGGACATTAAGATATGGGGCTTACTTTCACTTTTTGGCATTAACCGTTGGTAAAATTATAGGAGTGTCTTTTCTAAGAAGCCATTTCACCATGCAAGAATGACACGTGTGTGTGCAGAGATTCTTGATAGCTACTTACAGATATAAGATTAGAAACAAATGTTGTGGAGAATGGAAACACTGGGGAATAAACTTGGCACCTGAAATGCAACTTAGCTGGAACGTAGGCACCTCCACCCAAATGAATGGCCTACGGGCCCACGTGGCCATAAACCCTGCAATTTTACTGTGGAAAGTTCCCTTGGAGTCTACAGTTTTGTTACTGCACATGCCCTGCATGTCTACTGCCAAATTGCAGTAGGGATTCACACACGTGGCATCCCAATTCCATGCATGGCCCAATCCTTTGGGCATACTCAACTACGTTTCAATGCATTCTGCCATCGCTCAGTTCAGCCAAGCACAGCAACTGTGGCTATTTGACTTCAGAAAGATGGCTCCTCTGAGTGGTGCTGCACACCCTTTACAAGTGGACCGCGATTCAAGTACTGGCCCAGGAAACGGGAGCCCTGTGGCCCAGACCACCCTCAGCCCAAAGAGGTTCAAACCCGAGCATTCACAGGAGGATGCCCTAACCACTGCTCACTCTGTAGGGCATGGGCACTCTCCCCTCCACCACCAAACCCTGTTCCCAATGCATATTATGCATTTTATCTAGTGACTTGTTCCTGGAAAATGAGGAAGCGGTTCCTGGAACAGGGATCAGATCCGATCCCAGGGCTTTAACCCCAGCCACATGCATTCACCACTGGGCTGCTGATTCTTGCTCTCTCATTTTCTTTCCTTCTGTTTGGAATCTGGGAACAGCTTCAAAGAATGGAGACTGCTCCTAGCCCAGACTAACCATGATCCAGTGGTTACAGCCTTCTCTTGGCACATGAACATATGGCCAAGGTGCCCTGACAACCCAATTCCCACTTCCTGAGCAAATGCTCTAACCAAGATGTAAAAGATGGGCTGCTCCCAGTCCCAGCCTGGCCACATCAAAAAGGCAAACAAGCCACTTGTCACTGCCTAGAAGAAAGAGGCTAATGGAAAATGTAGGACCAGTGCCCAGAGTGATCAGCAGGCAAGCAACAAATGAATACAGATGTCAAATATTTCATTGTAAAAAGAATTCACAAAAAAAAAAAAAAAAAAAAAAATGGTGTTGAGCAGATGCTTAGAACAACTCTAATTCTCTATTGTGCTGAACACTGTGAGGGTCTGAGGGAGTTTACCCTTTAGCACTTATAGAGCTAGTTTAAGCAATCTCTGAACCATCAGTGATCATATCTGAGAGACCATGAGGTATCAGAAAGGGCTCGGAGAATGGAGAAGGGCAAACACAGTATCTGCGTGGGAAGCGTAGGAAAAGAAGGATTTGGAGCTCTAGATCAGTCAGCCCAACCTATCCCTAGAAAGATTGTGAAACACTAGTAAGCAATCGGTATGTAAGCACTGAGGTGATAAGAAGCAGCCAACATGAATTTGCCATGAACAAATTAATGTCAAAACAATCCAGTTTGCTGGGGCAGGAAATCCACCAAGGAGATCTCTTACATTTACTGCACCTAACTTGACTTTTGCCAGGCTTCTGACATGGTCCCACATAACACTACAAGGCTAAGGACATGCAGTCCGTTTAAAATTAAATTACTGTAGGGAGGGCACACAAGTGATCGGAAAACTGTTCACAGCGAGTTTCAGCAACCTGTTGTCACCCAATCTGTGATGTGTTCAGAGTATAAGAATGCGACTGCCGAATGCATTTTGCACCAGAGCAGTATTTCCCGAACTGTGGGTCATACAAAAAACTTGGGTGGTGGGGGCATGACACCAGGATGCAATGACAAGCAGCAGTGAGGAAAGTAGCGGGTAGGGTTTAGCATAAACCCCAAAGAGTCTGGGAAATGCTGCAGTAGAGCTTTTGGGATCAACCCTTTGGACCCCTTAAGAGGGAACACTACTCTGGTTCACAGCTGGTTTGTTCTGAGTACGGTTAACTGCTCTACAGTTTTCCACCAGGCCAATATGCACCAGTGCAAGTCATCCTCCGGTAGATGTCATCCTAAAGTACAGTCGTAGAGGAGGTGACATAAGATGTGGCCAATTTGAACTCTCCTACCTTGGGATCAAATTTTCAAGGAGTAACTTGCATCATAAGCCACATAGAAGGCTCTTCTGCCAGTACTGACTTCTCCCTCATCTTTGTTAACATCAGCGTGGGAGTTGACATAGGGTAGCAAGTATCTCTCGGAAGCACAACCACAAAAAAAAAGTTAGGAGGGTGGATGGTGCAATATAAAAAATAAAAGCCTCTAGCAGTAACACAGATCAGGGGCCTGAACAAAAGTCCATCCCACTTACTGAGTGTTCAAGCACCTTGTTAGTGCATAAAGCATAGTATGCTTAATTGTACGGGGAAATGGAGGAAGAACACACACAGGCTACCCAATCTTAGTACTGGTTCAAAACAGGGGTCCCAGGGTTTCTTCAGAGTTTGAGGCGTCTCTTAATTCATGAGAGCAGGGCCCCCCCCACACAGCAGGTGTGCTCCTCATGCTTGTCTGAATTGGCTGGGGATGATCCTGGTGCCGAGAGTCATGAAAATAATCATGTGGGCTCAGGGTGCCACCATTTCTGCAAAATGAACAGATGTATGACCCCTGGCATAAGTATTAGAGTGGAAGGAAGAAAGACCAGTCCTCTGATCTTTGCCAGATCACCCAGCAAAGACTTGGATAGATAGGAAGGCCAGGAAGCGTTCAGCTTTCTCTTTGGCCTATCCAAGTGGTCTGGTACCTCACCCGTCCCTCTGTACTGACAGTTCCTCACAAATTGTCCTATGGATTTCTGGGACCGGGAAGACTATGTTGACTGGGATGGCCTGAACCGGAAACAAGAAGCCATCAGGAGCATGGCTCAACATTAACTTTCTAATAATTTGGGTTGGAATTAAGCTTGCTTGTAAGAATGTGCGTTTTGTAACTTCCTTGTTCAGGTGCCAATTAGGAAGAGTTTGGATCAAAATTTCAGCCACATAATCAAGTGGGGAATTTGGTCAAAAACCTATTTTTAAAAAAGTAGCCTACATCAGCATAACTGGAAGAAGAACCCGGCAGAGCAGGCAAACTGAGCACAACATGGTCCTTTGCATATGACTGAAGTGCTTGTGCATGCACACAAATACAGAGCACAGAACTGAATGGCACAAATGCACAAGGTAAATGCAGGTCATTTCAGAAACTCCTACTTGAACCAAGACACAAATGCAGACTCTCAGTACAACAGTTCAGCACCAGCCCAGCTCAGCCAAGGTAAGTGCTAGCACGCTCTACATGGTTTCAGTAAGTGACACTATTGAATTGGTATGTTATTCCCCTCTAGTACCTACTTCAGTGCTCTTGGCTCAACCTAGGTCTGCTGTACAATTACAGGATTAAAGAACTGAAAGAGAAGCCCTTGCCTCTTAAAGCAACAGGCCTTTTGTGTTTTGTTTATTCAAGAGCAGTTCAAGACAAATAGCCTGAATTAGCCAGAACCTCATTTGAATCACGATGGAGATAAAAATGTTCTTAAAGTGCTTAGGTTGGTTTTATCTATGCTCGTTTTATCAGCGGTATAAAAACAAGCCAGACAATAACAGGCAAGCCTGCACCATGTGAAAGGGAATATGCTTAAAGCATGGGATTGGGAGTTGGGATTCAGATGTGGTTTTGTTCTCACACACTTTAACTGGTACAAATGACTGTAGGCATGAAGGGGCACTCATCTCCCTCACTTGCACAAGTGCACTCTCTCATACGCAGACCCCCCCACCATTCTTTAATGAAGTGACTTTTTACAATTATAAAAGAGCCAATCCAGGGCAGCACACATTTAAATGAAGTGTATGCTTTGCTTTGTTGTAGTAATCATTGCTCATACCTGAATTGTAAGGAAAATGCCATTGCAAACAGAACAGTGTGGGCAGAGATAGCATTAAATAAGCTCATATTCAATGCAAGAATATGGGCTTTCCCTGAAGGACTGGACTGTATCCAAGGGTAACAGGGCAGTCTGGCCCTTTTAGTGGGGCAGCCAGCCCTGGGGTGGAAGCCCAGCTGTGGGTGAAGTCAAAAGCTCAAGGAGAGAGAGCGTGCAAGCGAGCAAGCATGTGCTGGAGCTGGGGAAGGAGCAATTTGTGGCCAGAAGGCAGACTGGAACTCAGATAAGCCTGCTTTTAGGAACGGTCCAGAGCTAAAGGCCCCTACTACCTGGAAAAAGGCTAATGGTTTTGCTTTACTCATTCGTTTGCAGAATAGATTACTGTGTTTATATTATGAGGATTGACCGGGGGGTTCCCAAGGCAAGCCAGCCTGTTTGGCAGCAGGCACACCAACCTGCTTACACCAAGTCTAGCATTACCCTGTGGATAGCTGTGCTAGGAGAAGGCAATTTAGAAAGCTAGCACATAAAGCAATGCCAGATTATTAGCATGCACTGGTTCTTGCACTTTGGCTCATGGGCCTTGGGTCTGCTGAGAACATACATATTCTTCCTAAAGCCTCTTTCATCTTGGTACAGCTCTGTAGTTGCAATGCTAGGGTGAACTAGGTGCTGTTGTTTTTAGCTACCCCATTAACTAGACTGGGTCTGGTTGGCCTGCACATGCTAGTTAGTCCAAGCACTTGCAGGTGGTGTTTCCCTTGTGCTTGAATTCCATGGAGATCACTCATCCAAAGGTTGCGCTTGCTGACAGGCTGTGGATTTTCTGTACTTAGAGATATGGGACACCCTTTCATTGTAACCAGCTGGAAAGAAACTTCCAGCAACTTGGTCAGGTCATCAAACACCAATAATTTGTTGAATCCTTTAAGGTTTTGCAAAGCAAAAAAGTGACCCCAACTCTGAGTGTGCATCTAGGTAAACAGAAAATCAAGGCAATATTATTTTAAGACAGGTAACTCCATGGAAATGGTTAAAATCTTTAGTTTCACTCCCTTCCAGTGTCTAAAGGTTGCAATAATGGCCTTTGGAAAGAGACATTAAAGAACTGTTTTGACAGTAAGCATATGAATATGGACCCCAAGGGAACTTAAGTATGCTGTCAGCCCTGGCTGTTAGAGCCCTTTACAAAACACTCTCATGAGAGATCATCATTATCCTTGTGCTACAATGCAAGGAAGCAAAAATTAACATCTCTTGTCCAAGGCTGCAGAAGGAATCTGCAGTGTAGAGGAGGAAAAGTTGTGAGGGCTATTCTATAACAAAAGTGCCATGCTACTGGCCAGACTTGCTGTACTGTGCGAGACTGCAATTGGAGTCAAGATCTATTGAACATGTTCCAGTGATCAATTTAAGCACTGATCAATATTTTCCCCTTTCACCCTTTTGTGAAGGAAGAGTTCCCTGGTTCTCCCAGCAGATTGCAACAAAAGCTCTTTTTAGTGCACTTTAAACTGAGAATCTAATTGTGTATGGAAGAAAAGCATATTAGAAAGAATGCTGACCTTCACTCTTGGAGAAGTTTTTAAAGCTCACTTTACTGCATTGAATAGATACAGGATGATTGTAGGATTCTTATTTGGACAGATTGTGAAAAAGGAAGAACTCAGAGGCACTAAAGATGTGAATAGTCTTTAAACCCATGCCTAGTTGGGTAGGACTTTCCTTCACTGCCCCTCTTGTTCGATGTACCACAGGCCTTCTTACACACAAAAGGTTTTGTGGCAGAGTTCAAGAAGAGAATGTAGCAGCAACTTATTGCCAACTGCATGGAAACAGGGATAGTAGATCCCCCTCCATATCCAATGAAAGCTAAGAGAACAAGATATTTTCTCCTAGTTCAAAAGGCTCGATTATAATCAATGCTATTCAATTGTTAGGCCCCATACTTTTTCTGCTTTGTCACCCATGAATTCCAACTGATGTCACTTCAAGGGACCTGCTTTCCTAGGATTAATTTCTACTCCACATAGATAAAAAAAAAAAGGACATGCCAGCTGCACAGCAAGACCTACAGAAAATGCACCGAACACTTCACACTCTGTATCTCTGACCAGTGTCATGACTGAGACTCATGCACAAATCACCCAGCTCTTATTTCCACTAATTTGGGTACAGAAAACCATTACCACCTACAGGCTTGTTAAATCAAGGAATTCTAATCTCATGATGAAGTATCATGACGAATATCATATACTAATGCCAGACTACAGTCATTCAACTGGTAGCCTACATTACTCCCTAACACTGAAGACAAAACATGTGACCACTGAGTGCATGCTGAATCTCTTTGTACCCAGCCTAATTTTTCCTACTCGCTTTAGATGTTCCACCAGAGACCTGCCACCGTAGGTCTGTGGTACTATTGTGAATCAGGCCCAAACTTAGAGGCCAGTTTTGCTCTGCTAGATTTATGCTTGGAGGTACATTTCTTCCCAAAGACACGAAGTTTCCAAACATAACTTTTCTAAAATAGGTATGAGGCAGGGCAGGGTGGCTCCTTAGAGATCAACTGGTTCAAGGAGGACTGAGTCTTTGTAGAGAACAACCTATTCCACCAGATCCTGTGAATAGATTGGCAAACCTCTCTGCTCAAGTCGGTATGGCTCCTGTTTGGAGTCAAAATCTTTAATGTATTTATACTTCTAATGCACCTGGAAGATAGGGAAAATGAGATTGCCTTCATTTACCCATGGGGAACTGAGGCCCTATAATATAACTCATTGAAATCACAGGGAGTTGGATGCCTTAACTTTGCAGATTTGGGTCCAAGTGATTTGCCAAAAGTTCCACAAGACTGGAGAAGAGTGGGAAAACTAATCCAAATTTTCAGCGTCCCAGGCTAGCATCTTAACTATCGGATCATCCAAAATCCTCACCACTCTAAGGACTACTCACTAGGCTACCATAAATGATCTATACCTGTACCCGGGTGTCACATCTCCAGAGATGCCACACTCCATTTGTCTGTGGGCCCTCTCCAATTTTCTCTTGAGGGCGGTTGAGAAGGCATAGAACTACATTACAGCAATGCATGTGAAGAGTAGTTCGGTACCAGCTGACCGATTGGGGGTTTTTTTTGGTTTAAGAATTAACGCAGGTAGAAAGAGATGCTGCATCATGTTAATACAACTAGCAAAATTCTGAAGTTGCCATTTAAAACATGCGGGGACAAAATTCCTCATGATAGCTTTTGCAGAAGTTTAGTCAGTTCTAGTGACTAAGAAGTCTGATAAAAAGCACTGACAAATTACCTTCCCACGTAGAGAGGTGAAAGACAGCCATTGCAGAATGTTTGTATTTTCATCATTTAACTATAAGAGGGGGAGAGAAGACGACTGTTTTGTTTTCATAGCACTACAAGTGCTTTATTAACAAGGAAGAATTGCAATCAAGGGATCTGGTCTTTCATTCAGGAGGGACGTACAAACTGAAGGAGTGACATTCCCTGGACAAAAAGGGCTCCAGTCTTAAGGGCTGCAGCAACTAACAAGCATGGAAGAGCCCCAGACTCTTTAAAGGTTCCTTCTACGGTGGAGCAAAAATAATAGTCAAGGTAACAGTCTGAATCATTCCTCTAATCAGAGAATACAAAATGCAGACCTCTCACATGCTCAGCAATTACTCACACACAAGCATTTATGTAAAGACAGCTGTGTTTATGATGATGTAGTTATTACTCATTTAATTATATTAAGGTGGAATGAGCAACAGGACCCTTCAGCCAGTGGCAGCAAAATACGTGAACAGGAAGCAGCATATCTACAATCTAGCAGTATGAATAACTCTGGTACTTCAAAGATACAGTTAAATCTGCCCTTATTTTGGGCAAGGGTTAAAAAAACTAAATAATAATAATAATATTAATAATAAAAACCACACACACTTGCTCTGGACTCATTTTCTGGAACTACACTGTTATGTTTCCAAATCAAGTGTTAAGTTTTGTAGGAAAAGGAATAGGGGAGTTTACAAAGGGATTTGGTTTGCCCACGTAAGTAATCTTTGTTAGTCCAGCTTTTTGAATGAGGTAAGGCACTTCACCAGACAGATTACAAGTACTTACCAAAGTAAAGTTCCTGCACCTAGACTGGCTTCTGCGACTCTCCATGCTCCCACTTCTTTCCAAGTTCCCCAAGGTGCAATTTGGCGAGATTTCCGATGCCATTTCAGAAAAATCCGACATTAAGTTTCTAGGCATCCCACCCTAGAGACTGCTTGTTCCAGAGCTAGCTTTGTCACGCAGCGCAGAACACTGGGCTTACTTAGGGCTGTGGGTCAGTCACGTCTGAAAATGTATACAAAGGTTAAGTTAATTTAAACCTGTTTTTTAAACTACTGACAGGGCTGGAGAGGATAAATAAGGAAGAGAATTCTTAAACAAGCTTATAACCAGACAAACCGGTGCAGGAGACCAACATGCATTTCCATCAACCAAATAAAATTCTATTGAAAGGATCACTTTAAAATCTGACAAAGCAGGACTCCATGTCTGTCTTGTATAGACTTTCAGATCAGACGCATTCCCATTTACAATGGAAAATACCTGATAACTTAGTCTGAAGTCTGAATCTTAGGCAGGTTCTCTTTCAATTATGACAACATGAGATGCTGCAATCGAGACACGATGCCTCCCGCGATCCTTTTATCTGGGCAGGAGTGGGACTGCTCTGTTTGGACCAATGCACAAGAGTAACAGAATCCAATTCCACCTCTCAGCTCCGCAGGGCTAACTCGTCCTTGCTCGAGTGAACAGACCCAGTTTTGACTATGCACAAGGAACAGATCCAAGCTTTAAGACAGTGCCAGTTTACAGCTGGATTTCAGAGTGCAACTGCATTTTTAAAAACTGCTTCAGCTCTACCTTCATTTTGTTCTCCATTTTATTCACTTATGGACATGTGCTGTGTGGAGGACCAATGCGTATATAGAATGGACATATACAGAAGTGGTTAGCGAGGCAGAAAATATATGTACATATATCCTAGGTTTCAGTTCTGTAGCATCTGGCTGAACAGCGTGATGCTTTGAAAGAGGGACATTACAATGCTTCACATCTTTTCCTCATTCTCAAAACATTAGCAAGATGAAAAACAAGCCTCCTTTTGATGTCCCTCATTAACCTGATCAGAGGTTAACAAGCTTTTGCTGCCACAGGGCACTGTTTGCCACCCAGCTCCCTTCCATGGGTCGCATATCCCTAGCCAGCAGCAGATGCTGTGGAGGAAATACAGAATGAGGCTGGGGCTGGACTCTTGTGACATCCTCTGCTGCCCCAGGTGCAGCATGGTGAAAATGGACGGGGAAATCCAGTCCCTTCGTGGGCCTGATCCAGCCTGATTCTCCATCCTTGGAGGTTTCTAAGACCTGGCTAGACAAAGCCTTGGCTGGGATGGTCTAGTTGGAGATAGTCTTGCTTTGAGCAGGGGGTAGGACTAGATGACCTTGTGAGGCCCCTTCCAGCCCTAATTTTCTATGATTCAGGCCATAAATTGCTAACTCCTGACCTATATGTTAGTTCATCACTCTATCTGCCCCCATCTCTAGTCACACATTTAAAATGGTGTTGTGTTTTTTTAGTGGGGCGTTTTTGGTTTTTTAAAAACTTTTCCCTGGCACCTTTTTTCCTATTAAGCACTACCCAGTCATAGACAAGAGGTGACATTTCCACAATACCATTTGGCGATTGGTACCCACAAGTCCATCACCTTGTGTCTATCAGATGTCCAACTAGAAATGGATGCTCTTACTCTGTGGGTGCTGTTCAAACAGAACAAGACAGGCCCTGCCTTGAAGAGCTTATAATCAAGTTATAGTTTGCTTCAACCCAATTCCTTGAGGGCGACATGGAGAAAGTCATCCAGTTTGCATTTCCATTTCAATTGGGTTATTTTGCCTTCCTCCTCACTAGTGCCAGTTTTCATGCCTCCCCCTTTTTTTTTGTTTTGCCTCTTGGTAGCCAATTAGTATTCTGCAGTCAATAAGACTTGACTAACATCTCTATCTTACTGATGATTTCCTCCCAAAAAGAGAGCAAAGACAGTGTTAGAGGTATGTCTTGAGTGTTGCCTTGGCTATGACATCTCTGCAACATTTGTATTGCAGGAAGACTCCCACGCAATGCAGCTAGGCTGCAATCCAGCAAGTCCCAAAAGCATAGTCCAAACTAAACAGAGCAGCATATTTCTACCATAGCAAACACAGCTAACATATGAAAGAGCCCCACTTGCAAACTACAAGTTTAAATGGTTAAGATGAATCTGGAGGCCTCTTTAAAACATCTCATTTTTCTATTGCAATGAGCATATCCCACTTGTTTCATTTCTCCTAAACACATCAGATTCTTCCTTGAGATTGCAGTTTTATGCAGTGATGCCCAAATAGGTGCCCACAGTTTTTGTTTCACACATGTATATTATAAAAACTTTAACTTTTGGTTATAAGACAGGCGTGTGTTAAACGCTGCTGGAGTGCACACTGATCTGACAGATGTGTACATGTGTTCCTGTATGTACAGGAGAAAGCCAAGTTAAAATAAGCAGCTTGAATGAAGAATGCATGCTGCCCTAGCATCTCTGAAGTGAGACTTGGATACAGTACTGCCCTGTGCACACAAAAGCAGATTTGGTACAAGGTAGTACTGAGCAAAAAGATTTTGCCCCTGCTGAAGGCAATGGGAGATCTACTGCTGACCAGAGTAGCATCAAGATTTCATCCCATGCGTCAAACTGTGCAGTTCAGATGGAGGAGGGACAGGGGGAGATGGGAGCTTTTTCAGAGTCACAAATGAGGTCAGTGCTCATCTTCCACTGAAATGCAATGAAACTTGGTGCCAGCTTCTCAGCTGAGTCTCTGAATGACCTACCCCCATAGTGTGTGTGAGAATATGGAGTCAAAGTTAATGCAATGGCGTGTCCAATTTGTTCCTTCTCTTGACAGTGAATTTTGGTGAGGCACAAGGTTAGGATCATCTGTACCATTCACAACCCTATCCTTTGTCACAAAAGGTCATGGCTGATTGTTTAACTATGAATGAACCTGCATGGGCTGCATCAGTGGCATCTATGCCAATATTTAAAAGCCTGGAAGTGTTTAAATAAGTAACCTTATCAGGATTTAAACTAGGGTTACCAAAACAAAAGAGACTCCCTGGCCAAAGACTTGACCTAAAAGAGACTAGCACTTCAGTGGGGTATTCTTTGCACATAAAAATAAGAACACATAGATATAATGAGCAGTACTGAAGTGTGTGTGTTACTAGTACAACTAACTAGTACTTGTAGAGCAACAGAGCAACTTTTTTTCCAGTAACCCTCTGCTGTTCATTCCAGATTTCAGGCTCAGAAGCTCTGCATAACTCCTCAATGATTAAACACAGCCACTGGAGATTTAAAAAAGGCTGCACTTCAGCTACAACAATGGGCAGCAGGTATTAATATACCAAATTATGGCCTTGTCCTCTAAGCCCTAGCTTTTTTACAGTTTTTGTTCACATCAGGCTCAGAGAGACAGAGCGCATCTACACAAGAAACTTAATGCCCACTGGACTAATTCTACTGCATATTAACGTGGCTGGCAAAAGCCATGATAATGCACTACCGCACAGCAGATTATTCTAGTGGGCATTAAACGATGCACAAGAAGTGTTCATCAGACCTAATGTGCACTACTCCCAATTATGGCTCTTTAATGTAGACATGCCCACAGTGTATCAGTTAGCAGGCTCAGCATTCTGGCATAGGAAAAGCAGAAGTGTGCTTCTTTAATTTAGAAGAAAAAGTTTTAATAGCAGATTTGGTCTTGTAGGCTACATTTAACAGCATTATGCCCCAACTGCACAGGTAGTTTAATCAAAACCGTTTCCTAATGAAGCAGAACACAGTTCAGACAAAGGTCTTTACCCAAGCTAGCAACTGATTAACAAATTAGGTGCTTCTACAACTAAGCCTTCAACAGGCTCCATGACTTTCACCTGAAATAGAGGGCAATGGTCATGGTGAAGTCTTACTGTGAAGGAGATTTGATCTGGGTTTGATATGCTGCTCTGCCACACACTATATGGGCAGGTCTATACAGCCTCTAATTGTACTAGGGAGGGCTGAAGGGACGATTTTATTAATTTAGATCAGAGGTAGCCAAGATGCTTCAAAAGGAGACCCCAGGGTATGCTTCAACAGAATTGCCGAGGTAACCAGTGAGGGATCAAAATAGCATAACAAATCTCAGAGAGGTGGAACAGCAGGTTAAATAGGAAACTGTTCTTCTTGACCTTCAGAGAGGCATTAAAAATGAAAGTTACTCACAACAGGGTTTATTTCTTAGTCTACCCAACACACTAATTATGGACATATTACAGGCCTTTAGATGCACTGCCTGTGCCACTGGAGTAATCGAATATGGTGCTAAAACAGACTTGCCATCAACCTTCATTGCAATATTTGGGCCAGTTCTTGCCAGAGAGCAGAAGCGTTTTCGTTCTTCCAAATGGCCCCTACCCAATTATGCACGGCGTGGTACTTTTCACTTAAAAGGTTGATTTAGAAGCTACAAGAGTCTTACATCGAACTGCAATTAAGTACACTGATAGTTGATAGAAAGAAAATTGAGTATTCTGTAATTAACAATTAATTTTAGTTCAAAAGTCCAATTTTAACCTAAGATATGGCTTGGAGGCACTATACCAAGGTTCTGTAAAGATTTAAGGAATGGTCTTTTATTGCAATAAGCCAAATTCTTACTTTGCCTTGTGAGTTTATTATGCAACTGAGCATCTAAAAGATCCAGAATATTTGTCTTGAGTAGATAGACCTAAGTAATGTACTTGTCAGTAAACCACAAAAACAAATTGTGAGAGAGAGCTAGCTTAATAGCCAGAAGATTGATCATTCCAAAATGGAAAGTATCCAAAGGTTAAAAAAGTCACGCGCTACATGACTCAGTGAGCTAGCAGATGTAGAGAGCACCATTCCAGTTACGCGAACACAATGATATATTTAAGGAAATGATCACACTTCTTGGAAAGTTATCAATTTTTTTAAAAAGCCACAATGTTGATGTACCATTCCGTTTTCTCCACTGTACATGAAGGTTATTTTGAAGTATATAAAGGTTATTTGGAAAGAAATCTCTTTTCACCAAACTGAATTTATCCAAGTCAGGATGCTATTGGAACTTTCTGCAGGGTCCTAAACGCAAATTCTTTGTCTGTCCTTTAAAAACCTGATCACAATATATAGTTAAAAAAAGATACAATTGAAATATACCAGAAAAATCTTTGATGAATTTCCGCCCCACCCTTCCTCAAAAATTGTACTCCTTAAGCATGTGCACACACTTAAGTTACATGGGAATACATAGGTAAAATTTCATGCACAAGCATGAAACACCATTAGATTTAAGCACCTGAAAATATGCTTGAAGGCCTGATAGCCCCCTTTAGTGAACAGAAGTCCTTCCATTAACTTCACTGGTCTTGGAATCAGGGCCTTATTAAGCTAAAGGCTACTGGAACAAACATCCTCCCGAACAGCCTGCACAAGATTACGGCTGAACAAGCTGGTTTGAGCAGCCAATGCAACAAACATAAGACTGGTTCGGCTATAAACTTTTATAGGCCATTCCAAAGTATGTTTGCTTTAATGGTGTGGACAGGTCTACTCATTAAGTTGGGGAACACAAACCAACTGCAGTAGCTTTCATCAACTCCTCCAGGATCTAATCTAGGAATTAAACCCTGCAAATAAACTGCTCTCTAGCAATAAGATGAGCAGGGAGACAGAAGCAGAGACATTCTAGATAAAGGGAGAGAGAAGACAACATGTTTAACAGCACTGGATGCACAGGACCAATGGGCATGTCAATGCTACAGACATGTGCGAGGGTTGAAAATGCGTTGTTTAGACTTCAAAGAAGAGGAGCCTAAAACAGGACAGCTCACAGCTAGTTTTAAAATGCTAACAAAGATGGTACAACTACAGATATTACCTCAATTAAGCTGCTTTGCTTCCTCTGCAGGAAACAGAGATTAAGATAGGAATTTGTTTGGACTATGCTGGGATTAGCCGCTACAGTTAAATTCCCCCTCCCCAATCCCACATGTGCAATTACCATAACAAAATTTAAGAAACAGGTATTATACTGCTTGACATCAAGCATAGGCAGGACCAAGTTGCATTAAGAACTGTTATTAACCATAACTAGGTGACATTTTCACAGAACATGACTGTCCTCATTCAGACTGCGGAAAACACAGTGCTGACTGTCATACTAATTAAATGCACCGAGGAAAGGGTATAAAATATATTTTCCTTAGCTGTACTTTGAAAGTGAGCTTAACCAAGATTTGGTCAACGTAGAAGTGCTGCAGCCTGTGGGCTATGGTAACTGTTGCACCCTAAAGACGGATGCCAGACAAGAGTACTTGTATACTGGCTTTTAAAAAAAATAAAGTTATAGCATGATCTAACCTACACAAGCCAGGTAAACAGTGTCATTTAGCCACAGCAGCATGGAAACAGGGCTCAGTGCAGAGACCATGACTTTATACACACTTGGGCAGCACTTAATAGGCTGGAACAGGTGAACACTAGCACAATATTACTAACTCAAGCATTCAGATGGCATATAAGGCTCTCCAAATTTGTAAAACCTTAGTCTCAATATTAACTCTCTAGTTGCTGAGCTCTGAAGATGCTGTGGGGTCACATTTTCAAGGTTTTCTCCACAATCATGAAGGTAAGGGTCTTTTTAAATGAAAGCAGAGATTCTTACAGACACATGAATCTGGGAATCAGGGCTTTCAGAAATGTACTGTATATATCGTGAGACAATAATAAGAGTCACAAGAGCTGCCAACACTGAAACAAACCCTACACACTTAAACAACCAGATGAATTGAGTGCTGTTTCATCACAGCATTTAAGTACCTGCTTGAGTCCCACAGAAGTTGCTGCGACTTAAGCCCATGCTTAGAATTATGGCCAAGTTTGAGCTTAAAATTTAGGAGAGAGTGGCCTAATGAATAAGGAAATGTTGGTTCACAATTGCTTCCAGTGGACTCTCCAGACAACAGGAAACCTCAATTCACACAACAGACACTCAAGTATCATTTTGTATAACACTGATGGTTAAGGTTACAGGTTTGACCGAGCTACTCTGAGACTCAATATACTTAAAATAGATCTATTCCCCATTTCTTAACTGGTCTTTCTGGATTTTCAAGAGCAACTTTTTTTTTTTTTCTTTGTAGGAATACACTTCTGCAAATATTTACCAAACAGTAGGAGACTGTTCAGCTGTGGAGAATCACTGGTGCTCCAACGAGAAACTTTTACTATATTCCATGTTGGAAAGCAGGGGGCAGTAACATTTTTAGCCAGAGTGCCAAAAACATCCCCAACCCTGACCCATTCCTTGACTCGGCATGCCAGGGGCAGACCGTGGGAGGAGCCACAAGGGGCCCAATCCTTATTGCTGGTGGCTGCACACACGCCTCTGGCAAGACAACAGGGAAGGGGCCTGGGGCAGCGCAACCCCAGCCCCACCCCACTATCCACTCAGAGGTGTGCGTGCACCCACCACTGCCACTATGAAAGCCAGCCAAGGGCTCCAGAGCCCAGTACAGCTGTTTGCAGCCTCTAGGCTGCCTGCCATAGCCAGCCCAGGCTCTGAGCAGCTGTAGCAGGCAAGCTGCAAACAGCTGCACTGGACTCCGGAGCGCACTGGCTTAACGGCAGTGGTGGCTACACGCGTGCCTCCAGGCAGACAGAGGGGGTGAGGCTGGGGCTGCGCTGCCCCAGACCCCTCCCTTGCCATCTGCCCAGAGGTGCACATGCAGCTGCTGCCACCACAGAGCCCAGCTGGGCCTCCAGAGCCTGGTGCAGCTGCTTGCAACCTCCTGCATGCAACCAGCCCAGGCTTTTGGCAGCTGCTGCCAGCCACGGAGCCCAGGCTGCCTTCAGCAGGCCTTGCAGCCTCTCAGGCGCCTGCTGCGAGCAGCCTGGGCTGCATGGCCGGAAGCAGCTGCCCAGGGCTCGGGCTGGCTGTGGAGTGCCAAGCAAAATGGTCTCACATGCCAGGCTCTACCACACGTGCCAGCAGTTTCCGACCTTTCTAATATTGGTGCCACATGATTCCAGACCATCTGTATGGTTTTGGAAATGCTGCCTTAAGATGGTCATATAGAAGAGTCCTTCAGACCTCACATTAGAGTCATGTTTACAATCTCGAGCCTGATTTTTAGCACGTTGCTTTTCAAGCTTGAACCCAGGTTCACAAAAGAATGCATCTGAACAACACAGAGGAAAAAGTTGTTTCAAGTCTTTGCCTTTTGGCTTGTGAATACCTGCAGCTGTAACTCAGACTCAGTAACAGTTTTATCCACGTTGCGCCACATAAAAAGCAGTTTTATCAACTCAAAGGCAAATAAAAACAATTGCGAAAGACTGGTATGCACTAGACTGGGTTAAACCACCAGAGAAAGGTCTCTTAACTTGATCTATTAGCAGAAACAGAATCACTCCTGCCGCACCTAAAACTGAAACTCAGCCAATGACAAACAGTTTTCTTTAGATTAACTTCTTACCGGAGGATAAATGTGGAGGCTTTCACTGAGAGGCTACAGCAGAGATTTGCTTGCCTGCATCTGTTTCAGGGAAGAACAAGATACAAACATGAAAGTCGAGACCCCTTTTATGCAGGGCGTTCACCATGTCCTAGATTAGAAGTCTCCCTAGAGTTTGACGTCTGTGCAAACTGCCCCAAAAGGACTTTAAAAGCTACTTAAGTTTAATTTACCAAACGGAGAAATCCAAGGTTGTCAGCTGCAATAGTTGAGATGTTGGAAAGGCATAGATACAGAAACAATTTAAAAGTACAGACTCTTCTGTAATTAGCCAACTTCTGTCTTGTTACAGGTGTAACATCACAGGGGTTTAGGGTTTCATTATAAAACTGATGCTAGAGCTGTACACAGTGGCGGTGAACCAAGTACAGCTTCACATTGTATTTGGGAAGGCACGGGAATATTCATCCATACCTTCCAGGCAGCCCACCCTTGCGCTGCTGCATCACAGGCTAGCAACAGGATTTGCAAGTCACCGGGGGCTATCCGCCTGACTGGTCATGCTGCAAGACTGCTGGAGAAGATGCACGCACACAAAGTGGTCAGGGGACGATTATCCCCGAAGAGAGACAGTAGGAGAGGTAGACATACACAGTAGGTCAGCATGTGAAGGGTCATCTGCAAAGGGCAAGAGGCTGACAAAAATCCTCCCTGTTGACCTGCATGGACAAAAGCTTATCCCTCATTACAGGTATAGGGCTGAGCAGAACAGCCGGCTGGAGACGAGGCTACTGAAGCCATTAGTCATATTATCAACATCGCTATGTAACGAGGGACTGCTTTTACAGATGTTCTTGTTTTGACAGGCATTTGGATACTGGACTCTTTGGTACCAAGCGATACCGCAGTCTTCCTATTTTTCAGGCATCTTCCTACAAATATTTGCATATTCTGGTCATTAGAGGACACGGGCACAGTGAACTCTAGTCAATTTTTAAAGAGTTAAGTCGCCTGGGATGCTACACCCGTCTAGCAATCCCCTGCCAACATTCCTGGGTAATATTTCTCTTTCTGAGGCAGGCATACAAACAAGAGAGAGAAACTGTGCGACTGAAGAAAATTCGAAGAGTAAGAGAAACAGCGAAAGAACAAAAATCCTCATCTGTCTCATCTCATCTCGGGCGTTTACTAGTTGCCCTCGTCCATAAAGAAGCTCAAATGCTATTTGGGACTGTTGTCCCTTTAATTTTAGGGTTGAAAAACATAGATTAAACAGAAAATGTGTTGTCCCTTTAATCTTAGTGGGGAAGTATATACATGAAAGGGACAACAGGTTTTCTGTTTAATGTATATTCTTCCCCGCTAAAATTAAAGGGACAACACATTTTCTGTTTAATCTTAGTAGGGAAGAATATACATTAAACAGAAAATGTGTTATCCCTTTAATCTTAGCGGGGAAGTATATACATTAAACACAACATTTATCGACTTTAAAAAGTCTCTTCTATTGCTGAGCAACAATCAGCATCTCACACTAGTTTCACATGCATCTGCCTGTTTAATAAAGCGCTCGTCTTCATTCACGTTCAACGACAAGCTTAGTCCTGTCTCGAAACTGCCGTAACACCAAGGGAAGACACCAATTACCGGCAACCTACGCCAAGACTGTTGCTTCCACACCGGTGCGTTAAGATCGTGCACTAAAAATCACCATCTCGCCACAATAATACTTTGTGTTAGCCAAAGCCAGAAAAAAACCCACTCGATCTTTTAAAACCCAGACTCCCACCGCCGCACCGGGCTCTCGTACCTGCACCCCGACTCGAGCTCCTCGGTCCGTCACCTCGATGGGGACGTCACCCCAGCGCCGGCACGGCTCGGGACCAAAACTGCACAACTATTATCACTTAGCCACCCCCCCAAAAAAATAAAAATCCACTCGACGCGGACTGGAATCGAGTCTGCCTTTTGCTTCCCCGTCTGCCCGGAGCAGATCCTCGGTCAGGGCTAAAAACACCCGTGGGAGGTCTTTGCAACAGGAACAAAAATGTGATCAAAGGCAAATCAGGAGACGCTGAGAGTTTCTGAGGGGCCTGGGTGGGGGGACAGACAAGCTGGGGACCCCTGGGCTGGGTGCTGGGCTCCTCCCGCTGGCTTGTCAAGGGGGGGAGCGGCAGAGGTGACCCCCGGCCCCGCACTCACCGCTCGCCGGCGCGGCAGTGCGGGGCGCGGGCAGGTGCAGCGCGCAGCATCTCCCGCTCCCGCCCGCCGCTGACTCAGGCGGGCTGGGCGCATGCGCGGCCCGGCGGCCACACTCCCTCCCGCGCTTGGCCACGCCCACGTCGCGCTCAACCGCCTCAACTGGCACTGAGACGCGGCCCCCGCTGTGGGGAAGGTGGATGGGCGTCAGGCAAGTAAAATCCGTGGTGTCATGTGTATTAAGTCCCTCCACGCGGTTCAAAATGGCAGATTTTAACTCATTTCCATGAAGCCGTAGTGGTTTTTGCTTCCCTCTTCAACTGAATGATCCAGCCTTAGGCCCTGAGCGTATGTATGAGTAAAGTTTCTAGTTTCTTTTTTAACTGGAGAAAAAATCTGAGTTGTTTCAGAAGGGGCGATGCATCGTAGCATCTTCACCCCACGTTTTCAAACCTCTCCATCCTACCTTCTAGCATCTGAGGGAAGAGGAAGACCAAATACAGAGAGACTTGTGATATAAACCACAAGCAGTGGCAATGCTGTCCTTCGCTACTTCAGAGCCCTGTTCATGGATGTATGATTTCGAAAAGCAGGGGGTGGAGAGTGCAGATAGTGTGGCGTATCGTCCCATATATCACAACACCCATTTTTCTCCAGTTACAGAGAAACTAGAAGCTTTACTAATCTGCAGGGATCCTAATTTTTCTCTGATTTAAAAAAATCTCCATTTTTCAGTTACAAAACAGTAACCGCAAATCCACATTTCCCCATGATTTAAATGAAACATCACTAATATATATAATATTAGCGATATTTTAGTGACACGAAATATTAGTGACACATTTCCCCATGATTTAAATGAAACCACTAATATTATATATATTAGTGATGTTTCATTTAAATCATGGAAAAAATGTGGATTGGGGGTTACTTTTATAACCAAAAATTGAGGATTTTTTTTTTAATCAGGATCCCTGCTAATCTGCTCGGGGGCCAGTGCTACGTTATTCAGTTTAAGATTAAGGTATAAACGACTGTAACTATTGCAATGGGTGCTAATTTCAATAGTTATATATAATATATATTGCACCTGTTATATATTAAGATTACATAGAGAAACAGAACAAGCTAGGCAAACAATAGTCCAAAGATACTGTGTCATTAGTCCTGTATGTGTCATCATTTAAGTGTACATCTCGTATTCAGATTCGTTAAACAAAGTCTAGCCTGCTTGAATGTTCTGACAGTGCCTCCAATGCGTTGCTGCCAGTCATTTCTACACCTGAGTTAATATTATCACACCTGTGTTATGGTTTTAGCTACAGAGAAAAACAGGCTGCAGGGCTGTGAAAAAGAAGGGAGGCATGTACCAGGGATGGCTAAGAAACAGCAGAATTGCAGAAGAAAGGATCATTTGAATAGTGGAATGCCAAGACCCGTAAAAAGGAGAGAGATTAGCAGGAATAAGGGAGATGATGATGAGCCATGAATCAGTTGGCATTCTCAGCACTGTCTGAACAGAAATGCTGCTGTCCCTCCCAGGCAATTGGTTTCAAAGTTTGGGTGGACCAGCAATCAAAGCAGGGTGCAACTGCACCCCCTTGGATCCCTCTGGACATGGGAACCCAGAGATGGAGTCACTAGGTGACTTGCTCCATCATATCTTCACATTGTCATGGGTGCTTCTAGCAGTGCTGAGTGCATTGCTGTAATAGGGCTCCAGCGGCCTCTAATATTTCAGCCATAGGATCATAGAAAAGTAGGCATGAACACTTCAGGTTCAGTCCCCTGCTCAAGTCAGGATCACCCCTGACTAAACCATCCCAAACTAAATCATGTCACCTACTCTGGGGAAGAGAAGGCGTGGTGGTTAAAAGCCAGCCTGTGGACAATGCCAACTCCAAGTGTTTCAAAAACATAAACCAAAAACACACATTTGACTGGCTTAGAAGTTGTAGGGGTTGTTGGTGTTGTTGGTTTTTCTACTGGATTTAGGCCTCCTTTTTGGTTGCCTTCTGAGGTTTTTGGCTGCATTTTTTCAAGCTTTTCTTTGCAATCCAACTTATTTTTCAAAAAAGGACAAAATTGTGACGTAATTGCCTGCCTACAAGTTCTGAGGGAAGAGGCAAATTGAATATTGAGATATTTGTGATAAACCACAAGTAGTGTCTGTCAGTATCTGCCCTAGATCCTCTGCCACTGTAATCTTTATTGGAACCACATTGGTGACAAATCTTATGGAAAAAAAATCAGTAAGTGTCCAAGTGAGGAGTGATTTTTTTCCCCCCAAATCTTTTTCTTTTGAGGCTAATGAGGAAAAACAAGCTGTTCCCACTCTTAACCTTTGTCTTCACTGTGTGCCTTGTTAAACAGTGCCACCCATGAATTCTTCATCTCTGTGACAAATATCATTATCTCTCCAAAGATAAACTTAAGCTAACACAGCTGGAAAGTTCTTTACAATTTTAAGTTTTAGCATTGCCTTTTTGAAATGCACTCCTTGAACCTTAGCTTGGATTTCTAGTGCATGTTTCTAGTTATTATTTAATTGTATTATCTGAGCACAAACAGGGCCTGTGTTATGATTGTGCTACATGCTGTGCACAACTAGTAAGAGACAGTAACTACCATACAGGGTCAGAGACAAGTAGGCTGTTGGGTATCTAGTCCAGGGGCAGCCTTTGTATACGGCACATGGCAGATCAGGAAAGGAGTGCAGGGCAGGGAGCAGAAGCAAAAAAGGATTGGAGTGGCACTCAGGAAGGGCACAGGCTAATTTTATGGCAAGCCTAGCAGAAATGTTGGCCCCCCACCATTGATCTAACCTATCCCCCCATCTGAAGCAGCAACAGGTATGTCTGAATCACCAATGCGTTTTTCTAACCTGCTCTTAAAAACTTCCAATGAGAGAAATTCCTCAGCCTCCCTAGTTAACCTGTTCCACTGATTCACTGGCCTTCAAACCTAAATAGTCTTTGCTGAAATCAAATCAATTTCTGTTTTTGTTCTGTCCTTATGAGTCTTTTACATACTAGAAGACTGTCATCATGACCACATTTAATCTTTTCTGAACTAAACAAATGGAATTTGTTCAGCCTTTCCTTCTAGGTGATATTTTCTACACCCCTAATTCTTTTTATCATTCTTGTTACTCTCCTTCATACTTTCTAATGAATCTAGATGAATCTTTCTTAAAATGTGATGTGCAAAGCTAGACACAGTACTCTAACTGAGGCCTCACCACCACTGAGTAGTGTGCATCAGTCACCTCCCTTGTCTTACACAAACAGCACTATGTTAAACCTCTGTTTTACAACAGCATCAGCTTGATGACTGTCATTCAGTTTGCAATCCACTCTAATCCCCATTACTGCAGTACTGCTGCCTAGCCAGTATTTTCTCATTCTAGATTCATGCGTTTGTTTTTTTTCTCTTCCTAACTGTAGTACTTTGCACTTCTCTTTGTTGTTCATCCTTCATATTGGATGATGACCACGACATCATTGGTTGGTTTGGTTTCTGTGAACATGTGAGTGGCTGATCAGGCCAATTTGTGCTTTGAACTGCCTGTGGCACGCTGAGCAAGAGATGCCATTTTGGATTGCTTGATCAACAGTGGACTGCTGCTGTTGTGAGATTTATGCTGTTTGCGTTTCTTCTCTGCCTCAGCAGTTTTTTTTCCACCCATAGACGGTAGCTCCAGTATGGTTGAGGCTGTAAGACCAAAGCTGTCACAAGCTGAAGAGAAATGGTCCATACTCCATTGCATGCCAGACTCAGATATGGCATTCAGGAAACAGACATCAGCAAACAGAAGATCATGAACAGTCACTTCCTGTAACTTCGTCTTCGCCTGTAGTCTCCTCAAATTGAAGAGTTTGCCATCAATCCAGTAACTGATCTCAACCCCAATGTCATAGTCATGAAAGGCATCTATAAGCTTGGCAGAGAACATCATGCTAAAGAGGGTTGGGGGACACAGCCATGCTTGATTCTACTGGTGACTGGGAATGGTTCAAATGACTCACTGTTATTCACAATGCGAGACAGCACACCATCGTGGAATTGCTGAATCATTGCAATGAATTTCTCCAAGCAGCTGAATTTTGCCATGATCTTCCACAGGCCCTCCCAACTGACTGTATCAAATGCTTTATTCAGGTCAATGAAAGTCATGTACAGGTTGGAGTTCTCTTCCTGGTATTTCCCCTGAAGTTGACAAGCTGCAAACACCATGTCTATGGTCCTGTGTCCTTTCCTGAAACCACACTGACTCTCACAAAGCAATTCAACAGAATTCTGGTTAGGATTTTACCGCCTATTGACAGCAAGGAGATACCCCGATAGTTGTCACAGGATTGTCTATTGCCTTTGTACAAGCGGTCGATGCTTGTACATCTACTTGTACAAGTGGATGATGGATGCATCCTTGTACTCCTGGGGTATATACTGGAAGATGTCTACAAGGCCGGAGGCTTGCACATGGCTTTGAAACTGACTAAATTCTTCCAGTCAATGTGGACCCAAGGTACTATACTTGTCTTTACTGAATTTGATAAAGCTGACTTTAGACCATTTCTCTAATCTATCAGTATTGCTTCAGAGAACCTGTAATCTAAGTGAGAGAGAATTTTTACAAACTTCTATGGGGCTTGGTGTGGGTGCAGAGAGCTGTCTATGTGGCATGAGTTTGAGGACTGGGGTCTAAATTGGATTTAAGCAAGGGAGTGTGTGCATGTGTGAGCATGTGTTAGAGTCCTAGATCTGATACATATAAAACAGTGTATAAAACATTTCAAAAGTAGCCATAACACTTTTGCTCAAACACCCTGGTTATTGACATAAGATTCTAAACTGAGTAGCATAGAAACCGAATCAATTGTAAAGTCCCTTATAAGTCATGACATTAACAAACATATTGTGATAGTCCAGTTACAGCCACAGTACTTTACAATGCATGTGGTCAAAAGAGCACAGGAGAGGCCTGGAGGGGATCTCTTGGGTCATCAAGTCCAGCCCTGCCCCTGGCAACAATGTCATTGAATCTCATTCATACATTTATCCTGAAACTAGTTAGTGTGTTTGCCCTAGTTCTCCCATTGGAAAGCTGGGATGTTAAAGATGTTAGAAACCTTGTGTATCTAGCCCGAACTTAAACCAATGGTCAGTTTATAACTATTCTCTTGTTCCAACATGATCCATTATCTTAAATAGCTCTTCCTGGCGTTTAGCCCTGAGGTATTAATAGAAAGCTATCATATCTCTATGATAGTCATCAGATCAACGCCTTTATTTTCCAAACCAGAGCAGAGATTTCAAACTATTATCTGGACTGAACTTTATACTGCTCTTGTGGAAATCTTGACTCTGTACCTATTCCCATGACATAATGATTTCTGTAGTACTTCAAAGAGAAGCAGAAGGAGGCTTTCAAAAGAAAAGGCTAGGTTCACATAAATGACCATAACTGAGATGCGTGTGTGGGGTGCTATGAAATACTTATCACCAACAGAGGGAACCTCTTCATGATGATGGTACTCCTGAGGAAATGGATCATCTGAAATTTCTAGCAATACCCCATCACCCCTGTCTCTGCCCGTGGCTTGCTGTATAATTCTGGACAGGTGTCAACCACACATACACAATATTGAACTGTGTTACTAACAGATGAGCCTCATGCTGTCAATATGTAAAATGGGAATGATTCTTGTCCCCATTTTCACCTCACAGAGTGTTTAGACCCTGATTCAGAAAATGCATCTGAATTCAGGAATGTGTCTACCTGAAGAATGTGCTTCCTGTTAAGCTTACACTTGCGTGCTTTTCTAAATTGGGGCTCTTGTACAGTGTTTATAAAATGCTTTGAGATCCACTAACGAAACATATAACTGCAAAGTGTTATTTGTACTGCATACTGTTTAGCCTATCTTAACCCCATATGTGGTGAGCTGAAGGCTTCTTCTCAGAGTGGGTGAGGACATAGAGGGAGATCATCCCTTTCCAAAACTTAGTGGCTCCAATACAACATTTATTTTATGTACTTGCGTCATTCAGTGTCTGGTAGAACAAAATGCAAGACACTATGCACAGAAACTGGTTCTAGCTACATTTTTTCTTTCGTCTGTGGCATATCTGGAAGGAATTTTTCAAAATATTATTTTTATTTAACCTTTTGCTTTTGTCTTCTTTCCTCATTCTTCAGCATTGTCTGTTAGCTTAATTGCTCATCTTAAAGGGCCAGTGCTATTCTGGGAACACAGAGACATGATCTACCTGCAGTCTTGAAGGTAGTGACATTCATGGTGTATGGTTACCTGCATCTGACCTGGACAGAATATTCTATAGCGCATTTCCTCACCCAGCACTCTAATAACTTGTCATACTTGTTTTAAAAATATCTGAGGCACATAACTCCTTCCTATGTCACTGCTTGCTAATAAGCATGGGGTATTGGCATTTGTGTCATTGCTGAACAAGTCATTACAGAACTGTGTGTGCTTTTATCATTGCTCGGCAACTATCCAGAAAAAAAGCACAACAACTAAGCATACCTGATGATACAGTCAGTGCTGTTGTATCTATTTGGGGCCGAATCCTGTAATCAATCATGAATTTTATGTGTAGGACTGAGCACAGATCTGTGAAACCATCCCTTGGGCATCCCAAGTGGAGAAGGAGGTCACTCGGCGTCCAGACCAAAAGTATATCTGTGCCCTACACAATGTAGATACTGTGCTAAGTGATTGAGTCTAGGCGTACTGCATTGGGAAACTAGATGCAGGGAGAACCTTATTTATACTAAAAAATCCTTCTTAATTCTTGTCAGATTTCTGCATTAATAGTTTTCATTTTGGGGCCTTTCTCCACACCTGGGCTGGGCTGGTTGAAGCAGGTAGAAATGAGCAAAGGGGAAGAATTCAGTGTTTTTTCCCCTTCCCAAGTACTCCAGAGTCAGGCTCCCCTTGCTTGCTCTCCTTTGGGCCCTGTGATTCGTATGCTGTTGGCTACACAGCAACCCAGTTCAACAGGCAGGGCAGAGGTTGATTTCATCTAGCCCATCCTATAGCCTTGTCATTACAGAGCTCTCCTGGCATCAATTTGAGACTCTTCAAGAAAAGGCAAGTCCAGAGCTCAGACCTTTTTGAGTGAGTAGCAGGGATCCGGGTTTTTCATTTGCCACAGAAAAACATGGCAAAAGCATGGATTTTCTCCTTTAAAGAAACTTCACCTTCCAGGTAAAGTTGGGGGCAGGAAGGGGCATAGGTGACATGTGGGGGGTGGGGAAAGGCACATGCCCTCCCCAGATTTCTGTGCCCACAGCAGGGTATGGGGTATGGGGATGCAGGCTGGCTGCACCATCTCTGGGCAGGAGCAGGCATGGGAGGGAACACTGTACTGCCATGGCTGCCAAGGTGAGGTACACCCCGCCTGCCTTGCAGCAGTCGGGGCCACAACTCTACGTGGCTGTGCTTCATTTTGGCAGCCATGGCAGCATGGTGCTCCTTTCCACACTAGGTCCCTCCCACTGGAACACAGAGGCAGCTCTTGCCCAGAGCTGGTCCAGCCAGGTTGCAGTCCTGCAGGGCTGCTCAGCACCACAAAGCAGCAGGGGGGCGGCACACAGCTGCAGCTGGACCCACATCCTGGTGTTTGAAAGGGGCAAGGGGAGCTCTGATTTTCTGTGATAAAAAAAACAAAATCAAATGCCAAAATATATAGGTATTTAGAATTATTTGTATTATAATGATTGAGGCAGTGGTAGGCTTCCAAACTGCTTTAAATTTGTAAATATACTTGTGCGGGCCGGGAGCGACCCGAGCCCTTTTCCGCGCTGCACGCGGGCTGTGGCCAGCAGCCCGGGCACGCTGGGTCGGAGAGGGAAGGCCGTCGAGCTGGAATTAGGCACAAACGCGTATCGGTAGTTTAAAAGATTGTTTACTTACACCGAGATGGCAGTGGTGCAGGCTGGAAAGCTTGCTTGAGTTGCGGTTACAGACAGACAACAAAACAAAACTCGAACCTGCAGGGCACGAGGGTACGTCGCAAAGGGTTCCGGCGACGGGAAGATATAAAATACGAGGGTACGTCGCAATGGGTTTCGGCGACGGGAAAATAAACCTGCAGGACTCGAACCCGGGTAGAAGAGCTCTGAGGCCGGTCGTAAGGGCTCACACGAAGTTTGCTAGGCTCCGTGGGTCCGGTTCTCTTGCGCACGGGAAGGGATACGTCTGGATTGCGCTCGGCGACGGGGAGAGGCTAGAGGTTGATCAGACCTCCGTTGCCTGCTTTAAATGCACTGGGTCTGTAAGGCTCGCAAGCCAATCACTAGCCGTCACGTGTGAATAATTTAGAACTGGCCAATAATGGGACTCGAATTAGCATACAAATGGCGGGAAATCTTTGCAACGAGCACTTCTGTGCTGCAACAAAGAAATGCACCCTGCAAAGAAAGCTTCAAATTGGCGGGAAATTCTCCCTTGCACCGGGGTTCTCTTTTGCAGCAGAAAACTCCACCGTGCAAAGAAGCTGCAATTTAGCGGGGACAATTTAGCAGTGCCGAAGCACACAAAAACAAAAATCACACCCTTTGGGTTGTGACAATACTAATAAACATTGGGTTCAACTGATGCCTACAGCCACGTGCGCACGCATGCGCACACACACACACAAATTACCCATCAAGAGTGATGGAGGGGGGCAGGCAGCGACAGAGGCCCGTGTCCAGCCCCTCTCCCCCCGCTGCTTTGGGGCTGAGCCTGCTCCTTCCCTCCCGCTTTGGGACCAGGCCCACTCCCCCCCTCTCCCCCTGTTGCGCCAGGGCCGGGGATGCTCCCCCCTGCTGCTTCCCCCACCTGCTTTGGGTCTGGGGCCTCACCCTTCTGCTCCATCTGCTCCCTCACTGCCGCCTTGCCCCCCCTAGCCTTTTCCCTGGAGGCCAGTACTCCCAGCCTCGCCCCCCTGCTCCTTTCTCTCCGTCCCTGCTGACATGGTGGCGCTCCACTGTACTGCCACTGCCACCTTCTGTTCAGAACGCACTTGGAGCACTCTGATTGGTTGTTTCAGACAACCAATCGGAGTGTGAATAAAGCGTTATGGACAGACAGACCGACCGACTAAGGCTTTTATAATATTATAGAATGTGTGTGTGTGTATCGGCATTTTACTTTAATAGTGGAAAAATGCAGATTTGGGGTTCTTTTAATCAGAGAAATGTGGATTTTTTTAGTCAGAGAAAACCAGGCTCCATGGTGGATATTCTGCCAACAAGGTTATGACATAAAAGTGGGGAGGGACACCACTACACCCTGTATTTAAAAAAGAATCAGCACGTCTCTGTTAGGTATCTACCTCACAAGGGGACACTGGGTGCTAGATCTTGAGCAGATAAAAGCATGTAGCCTGGATTTGGGAAACTATGGAGGATTACATGCCCCAGTTGCCTATTGGCTAGCTCGAGATGTCACTCCTTCAGGATGTGAAATTTCTTGGCTCATCCTTTTTGTGCGCCTGATTTTCTCCATGGTCTGCTACCATGGGGTCTAGATGCCTCCATCTCTTTCCTTAACTCACCATCCTGGGGATGAAGGCCTGCTTTTTATGGCTCAGTCAGAATGAAAGGTCTTGTAGGTGCCCCCCTCCACACAGAGGAAACAGGGATGAAATCCTGACTCCAGTCAAGGCAGTATCTGATTTGCTATTTACTTGAATGGGGCCAAGATTTTAGCCCCACTTTCCAGTTTGTTGTTGTGACTCCATGCAGGTGTCACACCCATGACTTCTTTTATTTAAATCCAAGAAAACAGAAGAAAACTCCACTGGGGCAACATCCTAATCCCATGTCACTAGGCTTTCACAGGATAATCATAACCTAAATCACAGCACTAACCCCACACCACTACTTCTAATGCTCGAGGATACAACTACAGAATAAGGCAGGGAAACCACAGTCTTTGTTCAGCCTTATTGCTTAATTGTTTAATGAAGTATTCACTTCATCTAAGTGAGTGCATTGTAATTTCGTAGTTGTCTGCAGCTGGCAGGAGCAATGAATGCAGGACTGTCTTTGCCACAGAAGGATTTATTTATTCTCGTGCTCAAACGATAGTATTACAAATCCTCTTTCAATGGTGAATAAATCTAGAGATTTCTCTATGCCATCTCATCAGCTGCTACTCAAATGCTGGAAAGAGGGTGAGGAACCACAACACATGCATGACACAAACATCGTCACTTGGTATAAAAATAAAGGAGATGAGGATAACTGCAACAACTAGAAGCATCTCACAACTAAGTATAGCAGGAAAAGCTTTCACAAGGGTCATTTTGGTGCACCTACAACAGCTGGTGAATTGTGTCTACCCTGAATCTCAGTGTGGGTTCAGGGCTGGAAGTTCAGCCATAGACATGGTATTTTCCGTGTCACCTTCAAGAAAAGTGCTGACGCCAAAACCGACCATTGTACATTGCCTTCATGGATCTAACGAAAGCATTTGACACCATCAGTAGAGCAGGCCTATTTGCAGTCCTAGAAAAGATAGGATGTCCACCAATCCTGTTAAGTCTTAGATGTTCCTTCCACAGTGACATAAAAACAACTGTTCAGTTTGATGGGTCCACTCTGGACAGCTTTGATATGAAAGCGGAATGAAGCAAAGATGCATTCTTGCCCCCACACTCTTTGGAATCGTCTTCTTGGTTCCCCTGAACCATGTGTTTAAAGACATAGAAGGAGGCGTGTACCTCCACACAAGTCTGGATAGGAAACTCTTCAACTTGTCACAACTTAAGGCAAAGACTAAGTTAGAAAGGTGCTTATCAGGGAGCTTCTATTTACCGATGGTGCTGCCCCTACAGCTCATGATGCAGACCTACTATAAGAACTCATGGATTGCCTTTCAAGAGCTTGCCAAGCTTTTGCTCTCACCATTAGCATAAAGAAGACAGTTGTATTATAACAGGAAGATCCACAAGATCCATCAGTCACCCTAAATGAGAACCAGCTAGAAGTAATCCAGAAGTTCAGCTACCTAGGTTCTACAGTGACCACCAACCTCTCCCTGGATGAAAACCTTAGTGTTCACATTGGAAAAGCTGCTACCACCTTCTGCAGACTAACTGAAAGAGCATGGACTAGCTCAAACTTGCTATCAGGACCAAAATGCTAGTGTACAAGGCTTGTGTACTCAGCACACTCACGTATGGTGAGGAACCATGCATAACTTATGCACATCAGGAGAAAAAATGAAACAGCTTCTACCTGCACTGTTTACACCATATGCTGAACATCAAATGGCAAGATAAAGTTACCAACACAGAGGTTCTTCAAAGCACAAATTTACCAAGTGCGACAGCCCTACTTAAGCAGAGATGTCTGTGCTGGCTAGGCCATCTGAGCAGATTGGAAGAAGGATGTATACCCAGAGACATGCTATATGGGGAACTATCAGAGGGAACATGAACAACAGGATGTCCCAAGTTTCACTACAAAGACACATGCAAGCGGGATACGAAGGCATTTGGAATTGATCCTGACCAGTAGGAAACCTTGGCAAGCAATTGGAACAATCGGTGTCATCGTCTCCACCAGGGCATCAACATCTGTGACAGGAATTGGCTTGAACAGCTTGAAGAGAAAAGAGTCCATAGGAAGCAAGCGGCTCCCAAACCACCCAACCATGATACGTTCACTCACAGCCACTGCCACAGATCATGCCAATCTTGGATTGGACTAGAAGGTCACATGAGACACTGCAAACCATCTGTGTCATAGGCTGCTATAGCCACTGTCTCTCATAGTGAAGATGCCAACAAAGTGAATAAATCCAGAGATTTTGCTGTGCCTTAAAGACGGAAAAAAAACAAACCCAT
>NW_005841853.1:53627-65778 GCF_000455745.1 Alligator sinensis
TGCTCCCTTTTTAATGTTGTCTAGAGAGGCCCTGAACGCTTTGCTTTAACCTCAGTGACTAGCTTTTGGCTGAAGATTCAACATTTTCATGCCTTCAGCCAAGGTAGGAGAAGTAACAGATGCTCCAGCAAACTCATGTTAGAGTTGACATTGCTGATATTTTCAATTTGAAAAACATGAATAATGCTCAAAAAAGAAGCAGGATAAAAGCTAACCAACATTCAGCCCCTCAGTAGACCTGGCAAGGAGGCAAAAAGGATCATGCAGGAGCCCCAGCATGTGGTTTCGTTAGCTTTTAAAATACAAACTCCATGTGCCTTTTGTAATTAATTAACTGCCAGGTTACCCTGGACAGGTAACATTCCAGAAAGTAAAGTGTCATATGTAACTCTGCACTTGGACTTCTCTGCATTAGACTAGCATAATGCAAAATAGACTGTTCTTTACATAGGGGTGATAACCTCATAACCAGCTGAGAGGCAATGATCCAAACCTATCCATAACCTTATTTGTTAAAGAAACTAGTTTGCAAATATTCTGAGGAAATAAAAGGCAAGGGCAGAAATAGGGGATTGTCAAACCCCAGAATTCAAACTCCAGGAGTCAGGCCCCAAAATCATTATTGACACACAAATCCTGCAAGTTACAATATAATAGATGTGGAGCCTTTCTGGGCTTTGCACTATGAGAATCTTGTTTTCCAGAACTCCTCCATAGCCACGAAGGGAAAAGATGAAAGCTGAGTATCAGGTGGTATATGTGCAGGACTCCGACGTAGGGCTTAAAGGAAAAGGTCACATAACATGAGACTTGCCATGAAATAGCGAAGGTTAACACAACAGCACTGGAGAGAAGAAAACTATATTGACCTTGGACCTATGCAAACACCAAGCAGTGTTTTATTTCTGAAGTAATAATATCTGGATCTCTGGATCTTATATAGCACTCTATCCCCCTCAGCAGGCCAGTGACAGAGTAAAAAGCAGGGCATAAAAAGCAGATGTCTTGGGTCACAGGCCTTTGTGCTGTCCACTAGGGTATGCCGACTCCTTTTTAGTCTTGCTGACTCCTTGGCCCATAAAAATAATCTGCCAAATCTGTTCCCATTCAGCCTTGCCAAAGTCACTGGCATATAGATGGTCCTGAGAAGGAAGGCACCTTCAACCTCGTGCAGAGCATCAGCAGTCTAGCAGGACAGCATCTGCTAGCAATAAATCATTCTTGGTGTGAAGGGTAGATGGTGAGCAGTTTATTACCTCTAGTAACTTGTTAGTCCTTTTTCAAAGAAGCTGTAGCACACAACTTTTCATGACAGTGCTTGTCACATGGCCTCACTAGCACTGATGTTATCAATGTAATTTAACAAGCTGTTATAGGCTTTCAGTGGATTTGATGGGATTTCAGTTGCCGAGGTCATGCAGTGTAACTGAAGGCAAACTTTTATTCTGTCGAGACTTTCACCTCTGTGATAGAAGGGCCAAGTTCACATGCGTGCCAGAACTATGCTCAAAGCAAAATTGGGTTTGTGCCATAGTTTGAAATTCCTTGGTGCTGAATAGTTTGCTGTTGTGTACAGGGGATGCCTTAAATTGTGCTTAGCTGCTAATTGTCCTTGTGAACTGATCTATTAGCTGGGATATAGGAAACCACTGGACAAAGCCCCCTTCATTTCCAGGAACATGCCATGCAGGTTTCCTGCATTCTTGCAAAGGGATAGCATAAAGCCAGCTATTCTGTCTCTGCCTACCTCTGATTGCATTAGCAGAACTAGTGTGAGTGGTCATGGGGCAGCTGTGAGCTGCCTGGACATACCTGGGTGTTCGGTTATCACTTGATCCTCTATGGATTTTTCTATCCTGTTATATTACTGATCATTTTTCTACCCCAAATAAAATATCACCACAGTGAGACCTTTTCCATCTGACAGAAATGAATTTTCAGCTAAATGAAAATGTAATCCTAATCACTGGGCCATTTTCAACATTGAAAAAATACAGATTTTTTAAAACTTTATTTATTGATGAATCCAATTTACCAAATAACAACTTTAACATTGAAAGATACATCCAGTCCCCTAAAATACACATAAATGTACATGCATATATATCTTTCAACAGTGCTCCCTTAATCCAAGTCATTGTCAACAGGAATCTTGTGTTTTTTTTCTCCTTTTCTTTCCAGTCCTTAATAATTAAAAAATGAATATCTATTTTTAAAAATCAGTTGCCAGTTGGGTAAAAACTGGAAAAATATTCAGTTTCTATTGACTAGAAGTCAAATGCATTTTTAGTTTTCTAGTTTTGGGTTTTTTGGATGGACAATTAACACATTTTGGGGGAAAAATTGCAAAAATGTTTAATTTATATCAAATTATTTTCCATCCAAAAACCACCTTCCAGACAGTTCTAGTTACAGCACTGAGCTGCTTGAACCCATCATCCTCAGTTGATAATCTTCTCCATAAAGTTCTGTCTGCATTTTACCCTACCCAGCATGACTGGGGCCTGCAATTGTAGCTGCTGCATGTAATGCTGGTATAACTTGGACTTAACTCCTTCTTTTTAAAGTTCCCAGTGGTTGTGACTCAGTATTTCTGAAAGTAATAATATCTTTCTGCAGCAGACTGCCCTGGTGATCGGGGATCTGAAATAGCGTCTGTCTGGACACTAACCTTAGGTATTTGGGAACAATAAAATTCTAGCTGTTCTGCAATTGCGGATGCTGTTTCTGACTCCATTTCAAACCATACACTTAATTCCAGTGTTTTAAACTAAACAAGATCATTCGCTGCCACATTTGGGGTGGGGTGGGGTGGGGTGGGGAAGTTCAGATAAATGTTAATATTGCTCAAGGAAAACACCTGCAGCCACTTCCACCCAGTCAAAATAATTGCCCTTCTGGAACACCTAAGTTTTAGGTGTGCCACCACCTACTAACAGGCAACTACATGGTCAAACTGAATTGGCCCAAAATTGTCCAGGATGACAGAGGATGTTGCAAACTGGGAGTTGAACCCAGTCTAGTGCTCTTATCATGAAACCATCCTACATCCATGCTAGGGTCATCCACAGCACTGGATCGGGAACTTCTTTTTGACTGGTTTGGTTGGGTTCTCCTGCTACTTTAAGAGAAGGCAGGGGGCAGGAGAAGCAGGTTTCAGGTGCTCCAAAGAGCAATTTAGAGAGTCAGAAGGGGCTGGGCTAGCAGGATATAAGCCCAGGACCTGAGCTGGTAAGGCAGTTTAGCTCTGAGAGGCATGGAAAGAGTAGCTCTGGAGCAAAAGGCCTGCAGCAAATTTCCTGATTAACATCTGAGCTGGGGAAGGCAACTTTGGTGGCGTGTGGAAGGGACTAAGGGGAGGCAAGGAGGTCTTGCCCAGAGAGAGCAAAGGCTAGAGGGCTTGGAAAGAGAGCAGGGGGCTGGAAGGCCCAGAGAGCAGGTAGGTCCAGGGTGCCCTTAGGGCTCGCTGTCCTAGGAGAGGGGCCAGGGCTCAGGAGGGTCCAAAGGCCAAGAAGGACCACAGCTGGAGACTGGCAGGACTGGAGAGCCCATGGGTTTCAACTGGCTTAGGAGTGGGGTTAGGGCTCAGAAGGGGCCAAAGGCCAGGGGGGCCACGGTGGAGATGAAGGGGGGCAGAGTGCCTATGGCCCATAGAGGGGCTGGTTTAAAGATGAACAGATCCAGGAGCCTGTAGCCCATAGGAACAGTTATGATTTGATTATAATGGGTGACACCTATGAGGCAGGGGCACGGGTATTGGGGTGGATGGAGCCCATGTAATTGGCTATTAAGGTGATGAGCAACTACACCAGTGCTCATGAGATCTGACTTGGGAAGCCCTGGGGCAACCTCCTTTTTCTGAAAGTAAAACTTCATCAAGGCATGGCAGGAAAAGAGAAGGGGAGATTGCCCAAAGAGAGCCAGGTTGACGGGCTGAGGGGCTCCATGGGTATCATGGCCGTCCCTGAAGTTGAACCCTGTTACAACCAAGAAAAGTGATAGTGGCTACACTAGTGACCCAGCAGCCAGCATGCTCAAAACTGAGTTATGGTAGTACAAAGATGTCACAGCTTTTTCTACATGACACTCTCCTCCATACTGGGAGCTACTTTTTTCAACCTCGGGCAGTTGAGAATCTGTAGCATGCCAAGCTGGCATAAAGCTGCATCTGCCCCATTTTCCTGGGGCCCTTGGAAGACAGCAAGACATTGGATCCCATGTCACCTTCTAAGCGCTCGCGGAGCCAGGTGGGCTTGCTACATTCCATGGTGAGTAGTCGTTTACTTGAATTTCTCCTTAGGTTCAGCTGCACCTAGCAATTTTCTTTGCTTCTAGTTCCAGCATGGTGGGGAAGTAGATAAAGCAGCTCTAAATTTGCCATGAGCAAAACAGTCCTCAATCCCCCTTTTCCTGCATCAGGGAGTGTTTGTGAGGTTTCACAGTTGTTTCTGGAACAACCGTGCCACCCTCCCACCCCCTCCAGGTCCCTACTCACAGTAGTGATATCATAATTTTGTCGCATTGCTTTTGTATTTGTCAGCGAGGCCAGGCAGATAATTCAAGCTCCGATTGAGACACCAGATCTGTATTCTTTAATATTTACAAGAGAGTCTCATCCTTCTAGGCAGGGAGACGGACTCTGCAGGGAACCTGCTTTACAAACTGAACGTTGTTTCTGCTAGGCAAAGGCTTGACAGAATATTCTCTTTTCAGCAGGTTCTGCTGGGTTTTGTCATTTACAAGCTATCTGGAATAACACCTTAAGCATTCACCTCTTCCTTGTAAACTCCAGACCAGTGTGACAGGCACATTTGCTGATACATGAGCAGTGGCTAGCATATTCAGTTACTAGAATGATCATCGCTTTAGGCGTGCGCAGATCTCTGGGTTGTTTACAAGAAAGGGTAACATTGGCTCCGTGTCACAGGTGGGGAAACTGAGGCACAGAGCAGTGAATTGATTGACCCAAGGTATCCCACCCATTAGATCAGTGGCAGAGCCAAGAGCCTGGGTCTAAAGCTCTGTTTTTCCTTTTGAATGTCTGCTTCCTTTTGGATTTTCAAAGAGTGCCTGCTGCACAATGCCTCCATCAGCTGTCTTGATGGGTTGGCGAGGTATGTCTGAGTGGCAGCTGTCTTCTGATTGCCCAGAGGGGCCTTAGAGTAGGGGGAGGTGCAGGTTACCTGCCAGCCATATGTAGGCAGTCCTTGATTTACAACGTTTTGAGTTGCACGTTTCACACTTACAGCCTTTATAAATTGACACCCTGTTTCAACTTTCTGATGTCAGATTCAACTTTACAATGCTTGATTTGATGCGATGCCACGCCAGTGAACAAGTTCAAGACCCCAGAAAAACCTGCAGCTAAGACTCCTGAGAAGACTTCAGCCAAGAACCCTTCAAAAAGTCCAGCAAAGTCACCTCAAAGAAGTCCTTCCAAATCAATATGATTGCTATTTACAGTCTAAATACATTAATGTGATGCATCTATAATTGATTGAGTACAAACTTCTTGATTAGTTTTGGTGAAAATAGGGTATTGGGCCTTGGTTAAGGAACCAATAACATTGCTTCCTATGGGAAAATCGGTTCTGAGTTACGTTTCAGCTTAAGACACGGTTTTCAGGAACCAATTGTGTCATTAGTCCGAGGACTGCCTTTACTGCCCTAGCCTACTACTATTCAGACATAGCCCAAAAGACACAGAGGTGAGACAATGTGCAGTGGGTGCTGGCCTGACCCCACACACCTGCAAGTGGTAACTCCCCTCCCCCCCATTGGAGATTGTGAGGGGGCTCACAGGGTCAGGCTTTGTAAGGATAGACAAAAAGAATCTCAGGAAGCTAACAGAGACCAGGAGGAGAAAATTAGCATCCCTCTAGCAGTGGTACTCAACCTCTAGCCTGCAAACCAGATCCAGCCAGCAAGGCTAGGCCTGCAAGCCGTCCCAAAGGTCTGGAAACTTGGCAGTAGGGGAGTGCTGGCAGTGTTGATCACTGCCAAATTTCTGGACCTGTAGGGAACCCCTGGGCTGGATGGCATAGCCCTGTGTGCAAGATTGCACTGGTGTGCAGTGGGGCTGGTGTTCAGGGTCACTCTTGTGCCCTGGGGTTGGATCAGTGCTTGCAGCTGGATCCAGCATGTGGGGTGTGGCCAGTGGGGCTGGATCTGGTATGGAAGGTCACATGTGTGCACCGACCCCAGCAGGCTGAGCACCATGCTCTCTAGTCCGGACTCAGTGTATTCTTTCATTCTTGCTGTGCAGTCAAACACAGGCAAGGGGTTTTTATGATATCTTTTATTGGACAAGTTGCAGAGGTTGATACAGTTGGTCCAACATCTCTCCTGACCATACACCTGGTCTGATAAAAATACAAAGACACACGCTCGTGTCTCATACATTTCCTGGACCATCATAGCAAGTACACTTCAACCTTGCTACTTAGGTCATGCTCCTAGGGACTTTCAGGTAAACAGGCAAGGAACTAGGGCAGTGCTTCTCAACCAGGGTGCCCTGAGATCCTTTCAAAGGTGCTGCCGTGGGTGCCACACAATGTTCGTACTATTAGGTTTGCAAACCTGATATACAAAATAAATTCACAGATTTCAAACAGAAATCCAAAGTTGCCGTCTTCCTGAGTTCTTTGCAACAGGAAAACTGCTCTATTTGTCAAAAAACGTGAATTCTACTAGCTGGCACTTTCTGAGGGGTACTGGGAGTCTATGTAGGAGCTCCTTCAGTCTTGAAGGGTTGAGAACAAAGGGTGTTTGTGCCCGAAAGCTTGCTAAGAGGAATTTTTCCAACTATTTGAATTGGCCTAAAAAAAGATACCAGATTTACGCAAAGAACCTTGTCTGCTTATGTACTGGGGGGAACACAGGCGAGGGTTGCTTCAAGACACGAGCTGGGACTACCCTCTGCTGGCAGTTTGCTGCATAGCTTCCCGCATTTTAAAATAGCTGCAGTTCGGAGAAGGAATCTTGAGATGTTGCCATCAATTAATGAACCAACAGTGTTTGGTTCCTGCCCCCCAATTTGTACCCCTTTTCCCAGCTGTCAATTATCTGCAGACTTTGATTGCCCTGAAAGTGTTTATGATCACCTGCAGCTAAGATCAGAGCATTCTTGTGCCAGATGTGTAGTAAGAATGGCCTTGCCCTGAAACGCTTAGTTTAAAATCGATTAAGATGGGCAAAGGACAGGAAGGAGCCTAGGCCCTCTTGAAGAGAGGTGGCTTGAGAGATGTGTTTCCCAGGCACTCATGAGTGCACTGTTGACAAGCACACTCCCTTGTCTCAAACCTGGAAATGTAGCCCACTGCCAGCCCAGTGTTTCTGATGGGGCCCTTGCTTGGACTGATCCTGTGCACGAGGTCTGGGGCCACACACCAGGTCCAGCTCCATTTACTGGATCAGGCTGGTACTGAATGGCCATGCTGGTGTTGGTCAGACTAGAAGAGGCCTTGTACCCCTGGCAGGGGCAGGTCCTGGGGGGAGTGGTTGTGCAGTCATACCCTCCTCTAATTGCTTTTCTACCCAAACTTTAAAACCAGGTTCCTGGAAAGGGCAGCAGCATTTCTCTTCAGGCAGCATTGAGGGAGTTGCACACCTTCCAGGAAGATGGGGAGGTTTAACAATAAGAGGACAATGAAGTGGTGCACCTACCAGAGAAGTGAAATAGGTTTCTTCTATATGGGTCTTGTGCGGGCCGGCTCCCGATCCCGTCCTTGCCAGGTGCGAGCCAGGCCCGTCTTTGTGCACGCGGGCTGTGGCCAGCAGCCCGGGCACGCGGGGCCGGAGAAAACCGCGGCGCGGTATAGTACGCTCGAGCTAGAATCAGTCACAGAGGCGTAATGGTTGATTGAAAAGATTATTTACTTACACCCAAGGTGGTCGCGGTATAGGCTGGTCAGCCCTCCAGGCACGGCTCTGCTTGAGTCCTCGTTGGAGGACTCTGACAAACTCGGTTCCTTGACCCCGGAGTGGGTTAGGCTCCGCGGGTTCAACAATTCTCTTCTCACGGAGTAGCTGAATCTCCGTGGGTTCTGTTCGGTTCCCAGGTCCCCTGGAGCTGTTAAGACTCAGTGAGTTCGAAAATTGGGTATAGGAGATAGGGATACGTCTAAGGTTGCGATCGGCGACGAGGAGAGGCTAGAGGCCGCCTGGCCGCCGGAGTGGTTAAGGCTCCGCGGGTTCGGTAAATAGGCCCTCTATTGCCCTCTTAAGGAAAAAGCTGGGTTCGAAGGATCTGCAGCGCTCAGAGATCTTCACGCTCTTTTCCCGAACTCCAAATGCTTTCTCTCTCTCCGACTTGGGCGGAAACTACCCAAGCCTTTTGTATGGCTAGCAAGCCAATAGCTAAACGCCCCCCTGGGCTCTATTTAAGTCGCGCCACATGTGCCTATATTAAGACTGGCCAATAATGTGGCGGAAATCTCAATACAAATGGCGGGAACTCCTTTACATCATGCATCACTATAATGCAAAAGAAATGCACCATGCAAAGAAGGCTACAAAACTGGTGGGAAATACTCTCCTGCACGCGGGTTCTCTATTGCAGCAGAACACTCCACCGTGCAAAGGAGCTGCAATTTTGGCGGGAACATAATTTAGCGGTGCCGAAGCGCACACAAACAAAAAACCACAACTTTGGGTTGTGACAGGTCTGTGTAGCGACAACTTTTTGTATGTGGTCTCTAGTTGGTTTCTGTAGTTAGTCACTGTATAACACTGATGTTATAAATTGTTCTATAGTACGTTGGATGTGTAACCCCTATGCCACTGACATCTGACAGTGATTAAAGTCTCTGTGGTTACAGTCACTGTGTTTGTTCTTTAAGCATAGTAACGCATGCAGCAAAGCAGGACCAAAAGCTGAACTGTGCAGGGCTGGGGCCTGGCCAACTCAGCCACCCATAACAGCACCCCCTGCCTCTGCTCTTGTGCTCTCAATCCTGCCAGGGGGGTTGCTCTGCCTGATTCCCAGGATTGTCACATGGAGGTCAGGAGCAGGCACTTGGGGCACGGTCCACTGAGGCACACTCTAGGGCACCGGGGAAGCTCTATAGGAGAGCACTTTGCACCCCAGTGCAGGGGTGGGAAGCGAGTAAAAATTAATGCTGTGTGTTGTATGAGAGGTGGATGATCGAATGGCTGTTCTTACCTCTGGAAAAGGGACTAGAGCCCAAGGTCACGAAGGGAGTTTGTAAGAACGCCAGGGCATTCTTGGTTGCAGTCCAGACTTTAACCACAAGCCAGTTGTTTTCTCTAGTTGATTACTCAGAATTACACAACAAATGGCTTGTGGGAACTGATTCAGCTGTTATGGTGATGGATGTTGCAGAAAGACCTAGGATAGAAGCATTAGATGCAGATACCATATCTTCTACATACAGAATGCACCTCTTTTCCCAAAAACAAGCTGGTGGGAATTGGGGTGCTTGTTATAGATGAGAAATATGGATCTACCCCATGGAGAAGAGCCATCTGGGGGAAGTTGGGCTCTCCATGGGTCCAGGTATTTGGCAGTGGGGGAGTGGTGGCAGCCGTGACAATTACTGCTGCCAGCACTCCTCTGCCACAAAATGTTTGGACCCCAGATGGATAACATGGCCTGCCCAACACCAGCACGGCCACTCAGTGCCAGCCTGATTCAATAAATGGGGTTGGACCTGGTTTGTGGCCCCTGATGCTGTGCACCAGATCAGTCCAAGGGCCCCATCTGATACACTGGGCTGGCAGTCAGTTTAGGAGCAGGCTTAGCACTCCAGCTGCTACTCAGCTACTTACTGGGAAAGATCTTTATTCTTCAGGCTGCTTTTCAAAAACAAGGTGCATATTATATTCCAGGTAGTTACATGTGAGCAAATATGGTATTTTAACTTATGAATTGCTTGTGTACTATTCACTGGGGCTGTTACTTTGGGTAGCTGCAATTTGTAGTTCGCTGTTTCGGCTGTCTGAGTGGTCACCTCCATACGGTGGTTTTGTTTGCGTCCTTCCTTCCCACAAAAGCTTTCAGGAGGCCCACAGGAGTACTTCCGGTTTGTCTACCTAGCTGCATAAATATTTGCAAAGATGCTTGTCACATTTTTCTCTGCAAATATTTGGAGGTTACAGAAATGTCCACAGGGATCAGATAGAGTGGAGAGCCCTTTGACAACCCAACAGGCCACTCAGCCCATATCTTTTTTCATTACCTAGTAACTGGGCTAGGTAATGGACATGGATTAAAAACCTACTATTGCTGTCAGCTAAAGGAGCTACTCCCTAGGCCTTGCTGGAGTACTGATCAGCGCACAAACTGCTCATTTAAAGGCTCTGCTGAAGCACTGACCAGTGTAGCTCACAATCGCTGCGACTGATATATAAACATCTTAAGTTTAAGCTGGAACGTGCCTGCGTGATTAAGTTGTGCAGATTCATCACCAGGCTGACCAATAAGGCTGGTCCTGAGTGATCTAAAACAGTGGGACCAAAGCCTTTTGGCAGGTATACCACAAATTAGCCCCACACCCACCCCAAACCACTCTGACTCCATTCCCCTCCTGATCTCCTGCTCTGCTTTCTGCTTCCTGCCCTATCTGCTGCTGTGCTGCCTGCCCCCTCCCTGCTCTACCACTTGCCACACACACAGGTGCCTGTGCCACTTGTGGCATTCCCTGGTTTAAAACATACAAAATAATGGTGGAATATGTGGGAAGGAAGATGCATGTAGGAGGTAGGAGGAGCTAGTAAAATGTTAAATACAAGGTGATGTCAATGGCATTTACTGTGATCACCGTATAAAAGATGAAGTATAAACCCTTGGAGTGCTGTATTGGCCATAGGGGCATTATACATGTGTTGGTCCAGCCCAATTCCCTGCAGTGCTCACCGCTAACACCTTGTATCCTGGTATCCATGCATTTTAATGAGGAGGTACTTTGTAGGCAATAAACCTGGCCTAGCCTTTGCCACTGAACTGAGCCCGTAGTCATTCTTTCTGTGACCTTGAGGGAGAAAGGTGAGAGGTAGTTAGATGTGTTGGTCTGAAGTCAGTCAGCAGGCAGGGTAGATATGTTCCTTTATAGACTAATGAAGTAAGATATGTGTCTGTGTCCAGCATAAGCTTTCGTGAACCCAAGTTCACATCGTCAGATGCTGCAAAAGGACTTAATGGAAGAAATGCATACTAACTTCATCAGATGAAGTGAGCCGTCTGCTTATGAAAGCTGATGCTGTACATCCCTGATTTCATTTGTCTACAAAGTGTCACAACCCAGTGATTTTGGTGCCTCGGCGCGATGGAATTTTCTTGCCACATGAGAGCCTCTTGCACAGCGAGGGTTTTTTCTGCACTGAAGAGCCTCGGTGCAAGAGAGTTCCCGCCAATTTGCAGCTTTCTTTGCAGGGTGCATTTCTTCTTTGCAGCACAGAAATGCATGGTGCAAAGAGTTCCCGCTATTCGAATGCAAATTTGTGCCCCGCTATTGGCCAGTGCTAAATTATTCACACGTGGCGGCTAGTAATTGGCTTGCTAGCCGTTTAAAATTCCGTGCGACTTCCGCCCAAGTTGAAGAACTTTGAGCACGCTGCAGAGTGCCTCTAAAGAGATCTGACTGGTGGCTAGCTGATCGATAGACTGATCACCTATCGATCTTTCTTCCCATCGTCGAGCGCAATCCCAGACGTACCCTTTTCCTGCCGGCTTGAATTGCGGATGGATTAACTGGCTTGGGTCCTGCCAGCTGGAACAGCTCACGTGGTTGTTCAGACGACTGGACCATCTGCGTCGCAACTACAAGCGGCGTAAGTAAAGTTTTTGCAACCATTAAACCTTGTCAGCCTCTCCACTCACCAGCCCGCCCTGACGAACGAGCAATTTCTAAATCACCTCGAGTCGGCTCTGGCCGTCCGAGACATGGCGATGAGGATGGGATCTAAGGGCACGGTGATGGAGATGAACCTGATCGGGTGCTGCCCCTGGCGCACCGGGACCCGCCGCGTAGAGAATGCAAATGATCTATGGGCGCGTATCGCTTACCACCAGGCGGTAGAAGGGGATGAAAGAAATATTGATGGCTACTTCTCGGTAAAGAGAGAAGAAGCAGTAGTGAAAGAATGGAGAACTAAGCTATCCCTCGGGGAGTTCGGATGCATAATGGGGAGC
>NW_005841853.1:67167-68027 GCF_000455745.1 Alligator sinensis
GGGAGTCACCTCCAAGAACCCCAAAGGAAAGAACTCTAAAGGAGAGAAATATGTTTGGATTTCTTCTTGCCCACTCCGGACTTACAAAGGCTCAGTTACGAATTTTGGGAGATAGGGCCCAGATTCGTATGGCCGAAGCATTAGGATTTAATTTTGAGGACCCGCCAAAAAACGAGTAATGGCCGTCGGCTCTGCCGGTGGCCTTCTCCAATTCAGGCCTGACCCTACTGATTCTCGTCCATACACTGAACTCACTGTTTACAACCCTACCGATCCAAATGACCAGCAACAAGTATTCTTCCTTCTCGATACTGGAGCTCAAACCAATGTGATTACCTCCACAATACCTAATCAAAAGACTACCAAGACGATCAAGGTACAAGGGCTTAACGCTATCGCCGTCACAACGAAGGTCAAGTTTTGGGTTGAGGACCACCGATATCCCCTAGAAGCTGTCCTAGGGGGCATCAACATTTTAGGAATCCCAGGGATAAGAGCGCTTGACCGTAAAGAACAGGTTCTACAGGCATTACCCGTTATTATCCCAGAACAGGATTGCCATCGACCAACGCTTTGTAACACCTCCAACTGGCAATATCGACCAATCCCAACTAAGGATTCTCTAAAAAAGTCCCTTACTGATCTCCTACGGCGACTTGAGCAACGAGGCTGTATTAAGACCATGACTGCCAGCACTTACCTATCATCAGGATGGGGAGTTGCGAAACCTGGAAAGCCTAACGAAGCCCGACTAGTCGTAGACTATAGAGGGGTTAACAAAAGGTGTCAAGTACTCCAACAACCCAATCCTTCTACTCTGCCACAGTGTATGTTTGAGATGGCACAGTTCCAACAAAGTA
>NW_005841853.1:68095-70318 GCF_000455745.1 Alligator sinensis
ACTAAATATGTGTATTGATGGCATCATGTACAGGTGGACAGTCTGTCCACAAGGATATCGCAACGCTCCATCACTAGCCACTGGTGCCATGAATAACACCCTAAAGAATTTTCAGGCCTCACACTCTCTTCCCCCAGAAAAAGAATTGAGAATTTGGAGTTACGTCGATGATATTGCCATCATGGGTCGCAATAGTTCTGTAGTTACTAGTATAGTCAACCAACTAGTTGCTCACCTTCAAAGTGAGGGATGGACAATCAACGAGGAAAAGTCATGTCAACATCCTGTAGATGACATTACGTTCAATGGCACTCGATAAACCGGTTCCATCCGCCACGGAGTCTCGGATGAGGGTCCTGACACCGATCCGTTAAAAACATTCCACCCTGTCGCTAAGAGGCACTTCCAACAGCTTTTGGGTCATTTAAATTGGTATCGACATTATATTGGACCTAGTGATTTGGCATTCCTCACTAAATTGCAGCGACAGATCCGTAATAAGTCCCAAAAGTCCACGCCTTGGACAAAAAGAGATCAGCAGAACCTGCTTCATCTGCTAGCCACGGTTAAAGACACACAGCTCCACACCATTGATCTGAGTGAGTCACTAACCGTAACCCTTGGGTTCACCGCAAACTACGTGTGGGCTGTCGCACATAACCCTCACGATGAGCTAGTATACACGGCCCATAAAACGCTTCAAGTGACACAACATCGATATGGGACCATAGAAAAAATCCTCCTAGCCAAACAACTGGTGGAGCCATTAGCAAGGGGGCATGGGACGTTACGCGCTCCCGGTGCCACATTGTTACCCTTGCTGGATGCGGGAAAAATCGACCCACATTTTCAAGGGGAGTCTAAGACCTAAAATACACTAGTGCTTACCCATCATTACAACTGGCATTGTTGGAGGTTGAAAGACACGGTACCTGATCCAGGCCCAGAAGATGAGGAGAAGGTCCCTACGTTGTATGGAACTTCTGCCCCGGCGTAGATGGCCTCAGATGGAACCTCCCGACATGGCGGAGGCTATGGGTATTATTACAAAGCTTGTAACAATAGGGAAATATTTCAGGCCAACCCAGATGATAATTCGTCCCAGAAATGTGAATTATTAGGATTCCTTAAGATACTGGAGCATTGTCTAACACATCATGACGATACGCTCCCTGTTCCAATCATCGCAATTGATTCGCAATACATTTATAAAATTCTTACTGGTACAACCTTTCCCACCGAAAACTTGGATGATTGGCAAGACAGCTGAAAGACGTTAACTAAATGTATACACCTCCCGTTAGTTAGGCACACTAAGTCCCACCGTCTGGATACTGATCCAGTACATGAGGTAATTGATAAGCTCTTAAAAGATCTACTCCGGACCGACATGGTCTTACCTATCACATCTACCTCCCGTCCTAAAATAAATCCATTCCTCGCGTGGCTTCACGAAAATTGGGGTCACCCAGGACCACGAGTTTGCCACCAACGTTGGTCCCAAACCATTACGGAGCCGGCCTCATACGGAGCTTGACGTGATTAGAAAAAGATAACTCAGGCTTGTGAGATATGTACAAAACAAAAGTGCCATAAAACCAAACATCAACTCAGAGCTTTTGATTCTTCACAGTTTCAGGCAAAAAAAGTTTGACAAATAGATCTGCTAGGACCCCTCCCAGGGTCTAAGCCGCCAAATAAAGGACTAGTTGTTGTCGACTTGGGAACAAGACAGTTACAGGTTATTCCCTTACGAAAAAGCAATGCCACTGCTGTTATTGCTGCCTTAACTGCTATATTTGCCACCTGGCAACCTCCTCATAAGATTCAGTCTGATGGGGGACCCCCGTTTAACTCTAATGCTCTGGATAAATTTGCTCATCTTCACAACGTAGCATGGCATCTTCATCTGCCGTACCACCCGCAGTCCAACAGCATTGTGAAAAGACACATAGGCCTGTACAAAAAACAACTCTGCCTCAGAGGAGGAGGGAAGTTTAAAAATTAGACCAAGTTCAATCATGTTGTTCTCTTCTCATTGAACACCACTAAACCATTATGGGACGAAGCTAATGTCCAGAAACCCCCACTTTGGAAACCCAAGTTCCAGCCAGATGAGTTAGTGTGGATCTCAATACTTCACCCTCATCAGTCTCATCCGCAAGTTCACAAAGGAACAGTTCAACTGTTGGGACAATATCCTAATACCTATTCTGTCCAATT
>NW_005841853.1:71212-89447 GCF_000455745.1 Alligator sinensis
CCCGCCAGCTGGAACAACTCACGTGGTTGTTCAGACGACCGGACCATCTGCGTCGCAACTACAAGCGGCGTAAGTAAAGTTTTTGCAACCATTAAACCTTGTCAGCCTCTCCATTCACCAGCCCGCCCTGACAAACGAGCAATTTCTAAATCACCTCGAGTCGACTCTGGCCGTCCGAGACACAAAGGTTCAACTGGACCCTCCTTTCTGCTTAAGATAGAGAGGCATCATCATACTTTCACTTCCATACTGGAAACGAAGTTACTGCTTTAGATGAAAACACTGAGAATAGTAATGTGCCAGGGAACAGGTATTAACTGGCCCCAAGGAACAGCTTCCCCCATTCATCCGCAGTCTGGGGAAGACTGGATGCTAAGGAATTAGGTGAATTGGGAAGGCTGGGAAAGTAAACTTCTTTCAATACTGGGGCACCACCTGTTTGGCAGGCATGCCACAAATTAAGCCCAATAATCTCTTCAACTGCTGCTCTGATTCCTTTCCCCACCTGGTCTGCTGCTCTGATCTCTGCTCCCTGCCTTATCTGCTGCTGCGCTGCCTGTCCTGTCCATGAACTGCTGTGTGCCACGCTCAAGGAGTGTGGGGCTAATTTGCAGCCCACCTGCCAAAAGACTTGGGGTCCACTGTTTTAGACCAGTTGGGAACAGCCTTATCAACCAGACTTGTGGCATGCATGATACAGCTTGGCCATCCCTGCCTTACAGCAAGGACCATGTTGATTTAAGTGTTTATATAATGCCAAATATGATGTCCCTTCCTATCATTATAGCTTAGCATTTATTCCAAGTTCCTTTTAATTTGCCATGTGTAGCCTGGCAGAAGACAGTAGGAAAGTGATACATAAGACAGTTAGAATTAGGAGTGTGTGAGGACATGAAGGAAAGAGGGAAATTATATTTTGGAGAGACATTTAAAAAAACCCATGACTTTAAATCCAACTCTGTTTTTTTGGTATGATGCTGACTTGGGGTGTTTGAACAGCAGTGCTCTTTGCACCGTTGCATATACTTTGAAGGAGGAGTTCTCCTGGAAGAGAACTTTGAACACTACATGACAAGATTGTAATGGCATCTCTGTGTTAATTAGGGACTCAAATCAGAATAATTGTACTTATATTGGCAGTTACTTTATGGAACAACTTAAAAGTATTTATTTGAAATTGTTTCTCTTACATCTATTTATGTCTAAGTCTTTAGGGCCTTTTGTTCTGAAAACATCATTTATTTTTCAGCCCTTGTCACTGTGAGATTATTTTTTTTGGGTGATGGAGTGGGGAAGGGTGCAGTTTCCTGTGTTACATTAAACGCAGTGCTGGTGTTGGACAGTTGACAGGTGAAACATCATTTCCTTCTCTCAAAAAATGATTTAATGACTTGTACCTGTACTGAAAGTCACATTAAGTTATGACACTCCCACTGTTGGTGGGTGAGGACTGCTAGGCAGGGCCCATTCATCACTTAATACTGAACCCATTTGAAGATGATGCACAAAGTGAAAATACAAGGTTTGCACTCCCGCTGCTTAGATTGACTAAAGAATGCCTGGTAGATGTGGGCTGTTTGTTTGCTTTAAAAATATCAAGGAACCCTAGCTGACTGGTGTGGATGACCAATTCTTGGATGGCAGGTGAGGGCAGAGTTGCATACAGACTAACTAAATTAGAGATATATAAACCATACGCTTTCGTGAGCTGGAGCTTGCTTCATCAGATGATGTGAAAGGACAGGTTAGCACAGCTTATTGCATCTCTTTCTAAGGATTCTTAGATGACAAAGGAATGGGAATTGGAAGGGAAATGGGAACTGGGGTGGGGGGAAAGTCAAATTGTCATGAAAGGTTTTGTCTCCATGAGTGTGTTTCTGTTTGGAGCGAATGGGCTGCTAATGAACTTGAGTCACATCCGGTCATTGCAAATGCTAATCTAGGTAGATTTAAACTGTTCTCAAATGTGGGGAGAGAAAAGGAGAGCCTTTCCTGCTATCTCTGCCACTGGCTGTTAGCAAAGTGAAGCAAAAATCCCAAAATCTGTATTGCACAATCCATCTACAAATCTCGAGTCGCGCCCTTGCAAATCCAAATTGCTTAACCCCTCCCTCCACCTCCCGAAAAGTAAATGGCTGATCTTATGTTTTGATTTGCTGTGTTTTGGGTCTGTAGGGTTCATCTCATCTCTGCAATTGTGAGGGCCAGCTGCTCTTTCTTTTAAAATGACAACTTGAAGCACTCGTCTAATTTCATGATTCCAGGAACTTTTTACCTTAATTTAGCCTTCCCCCTTTTCAATCAATCAGGGGGATTTCTGATGCTCTGGTTTTACCAGGTTTCCATAAAGACATCAAGACTAGACAAGACCAATGTTCTTAACGTTAGAAACAAGCAGCAAAAAAAAAAAAAGCCTTTCTTGCACATCATAATGATGGAAGAGAGGCGCAACACTTTCCCCCCTCATTTGTATGTCTGCTTTTTTTTGTGTTTTTTTTGTTAAAAAAACCATGTTCTAGACAGACGGGGTTAAATTCAGAGCTAGTATCTGGGTGCAATGCCACTGAAATCAACCTCAGTCTGAATTTTAGCCAATAAGTGTTAGCTCTTCATGGAAATGTAGCCATTTGTCTATTGTCCTTATCTTTAGAGGTGGCTGCCAACATTTTCATGGAATTATTTAAATGCTGAATTATTGGGACATTTTGCAGCTACAGAGATAGATGGTCTTTAAATAAAATCTCTGCTCTTGGTGGCAACCTGACGTGATATGGAGCAAGATAATGGTCAGAAAGAACATTGCTGGGTTCCTAATGAGAAACTGTTGACAGTAAAATTACCCCAACATTTATCAAAAAGCCAATAAATGTCAAGCATCAGGCCTTTGATGCAGTAGCTCATAATTCCTTTTCAAAAAGCTTGTGCAGTCTTCTCAGAGCCTGCCTCTGCCCTGCCCTTCTGCTGCTGATTTCATGGAAAACTTCACTGCTGAAGAAGCAAGAAGAGCAGGCATCTGCAGACTAGCTATTATATTGCCCAAGAACAAGCACCAGCAAAAGAGCTGGCCTCACTTTTTTTCCTATCTGTAAGAAGGTAGCAATAATCCTTAACCAGCAATTAGTTACTGTTTGGTTACTGCAACCCCAAATAGTCAAATCATGAACGAGGTCTCAAAATCAAGAGATTGCCCTAATAACCAGGAGATTTGTGAAATTGCTACATTTACAGTTCTTTTCATTTGGCTTCTGCACATTTTCAGACTTGTTCTCTACAAATACCAACACTAGAAACTACCAGGTACTAAACCCCCTCCCCTCCCTGGGGAGGAGCTGGGGGCTTTAAGGGAAACACCAACTTTTATGAGACTTATGATAAAATCCAAAATGTTGGCAACATGGAGGCTGTGTCCTGATTTCTGCTGGAACGGGGGACCCCTTCTCCCTGTTAGTTGGAACTGGGGTGACCCCCATTTCAAAATAGAAAGGTGGGACACATGTCTGGAACAAACCTGAGTGGAGCAGGGCTCAGGACTCCCCGCCTCGTAGGAGCCCCATGCTGACCACATGCCCACCCAGCACCAGCGGAGGGCACAACTCCATGCCACCACCTCTGCTACTGCTGCTGGAATGGGCTTCTGGGGAGAGCAGCAGGGCAGGGATCCCTGAGCCCACAGTGGGCAGCCTGCATTTGTCCCCCTGTCATGCCCCCTGCATCCCGCTCCCCCCCAGCCCTAAGCAGCCCCTTGCAGGCTGGAACGCTGCCACCCTGCAAGGGGAAACCTGCCATTTCCTACAGTTTTCCAGGGTGAATGAAAAAACCTGGATCCCTTCAAGATACTGCAAATTCGGGACAAATGCTGTCCTGGAGTCATGCAACCTGGGCCCAGGACTTGATGTTCCCATTCTGGGACTATCCTGCCCAATTAGGGATGGGTGGTTACACACCCTACATGGAGCAAGAAAAGCTTGAAAGAAAGGAGCTGTGCTACCTGCAACTGCTGCCAAGTGGGCTGCTGGGCAGACAACAGAGCACGGGGCTGCTGAACAGGGCATGAGCAGCACCTGGGCCCTATTAACAGCAAGCCAAGTCAGGAGACTGGGAGGGAGAGGAGCAAGGGTCATATAAGCATGAGCCAGGAGCCCATGGTTTAGATCCTTACCATTAAGAGCCCTACAGGCAGGCTACATATGAGGAGACAAATTCTGTATGTGGTTTTTGTCGTTTGGGGTTTGTGTCATGCTGGAGAACTGGAATGTGGCTGCAGGGGAGGAGGAGGCCACGCAGCACGGTGCTGTGGGGTACCAAGCCCCTCAAAGAGGCAGGCAGAATGAGCTGGGCTATAGCCAAGATGCAGCACCTGGTTGCATCCACTTTGCCCTATTCATTATCCTGAGAGCTGCTGCATCCTTGAGCTCACCTGTCTTAAACCAAAGGACATCTTCCTTCTAGGTGGGGCAGTTGTTCCTATAGTATAAGTTTTACTCATACCACAACTTGCCTTGCATGGTGGCTTGCTTGCTTGCGTTCTTCACAAGAAGCATTTACTGGTATTAGAAACTTCAGGACAGAGGCCTCCAGTGTGAAATGATGGGGACTCACGCACCCCTGTCTAAAATGTCTAGTGCTAGCCATTCACTGACACTGCTTACCAGGCTATCTGGACCATTGTTCTGACCTGAAATGGTAATGCCTGTTCTGCATTTTCTTTACTGGATCCATTCTGTGCATGTTGTAACTAGCAGAAAGCTTGTCCCTTCCTGTCATTTGTAATGATTGAACTGCATCCTGGCAGACCCAACACAGATGAAGAAGGTACGAGGTTGACAGTGGAGTCTAAGGGGATGTCGCTTGCTATTAGGGTCACCTGGAACTCTACTAATAACCTGGTTGCTTCACTGCTCCAGAGCAAATTCTTTAATGGAAATAAATGGAGCAATGAGGGAGAGAAACTCTTAGTTATTCCAGGGCAAATTTTCTCCTCAGGCAGCAGATAGGCACAGCAGTAGGACTTTCAGTCTATCCTCTGGTTTCTTGTTGCTTGGCTGTAGATCCTAATTAATTTACTTGCAATTATTCTGCTTCACCATCATATTCAGCAAAACCATGGAATGAAATCATTGAAGCAGATGCGGGTAAAAATAAAAGCCCTGTGCACTAGTTTAGAAATGGAAAAATCAGGTCACTTTGTCGATCCCAAGGGGCCGGAGCAGGATTGTTCGACATCTGTCTGAGCTCTGCCCAGTGCAGTGAAAGGCAATTTGAGCAACAGGCATTATGGGGAGCCCATTCCACGGGATTAGTTCTGATTTTTATCCAATGCCTGCTCAGTGTAAACTGCATAAGCGTTCCTGGGAGCAGGGACCAAGACCCAAGACTTCCTCCTCCTATGTAAGTGCCCTAACCACTGTGCGGTGAGTCCTTCTTGCTTACTCCCACTTCCTGGCCCCATGAATCTTGCGTTCATGGCTACACAGTGGAACAGCAGCTGATGCGGAAATGGCCCACACCAGAGACTAGCTCATAGTCAGCTGTTCCTGGAGAGCTTGAGGAGAGCACTGAATTTGCATGTCCCACTTTCTGGGCAAGTGCTCTAACACCTAGTCTACCACCTGGGGTAGGGCACTACCACAGCCTCCTTTATTAGCTCTGCTTCAAAAAAGGAGTGGCCCAACCCAATCGGTGTGTGCGAAGTGTGTTTGGGGAGCTGGGCAGAGCAGGGCTGAGTTACTGGTAGCTTACTCCACTTCCACTTAGGGGTAAGATAAAGGTACCGTATATGTACTATGGGTTAAGGCTGGGCAGTTGCCTCTAGGAAACGAATGTGTTTCAAACTCATACCCTTCCTTATCTCATAAGTTGTTTGTGTGCAAGCTCCACTTTTTGCCCACATATTCACATAGCTCCATTAATGTTGGTAGACCTGTTCACAGGAATAAAGTGAGCAGGACAGAAAAGTCCTTTTTAAATACATACGGAGTAAAAAGAAGGCACCAGGCAACATGGGGCCCCTGCAGGATACGCTTGGCAATCTGGTGGTTGCACCAGATGAAAAAGCAGATCTTTTTAACAAATTGTTTTCCTCCATTTTTCTGAGCAGGGTCTGGGACATTTCCCCCATCAGGATTCAGGACGGACTCAGGAGAGGCTCTGCCAAGCCTAGGGTCAGGGAGGACCGAGTTAGGGAACTTCTGGAAGGGCTGGATGTGTTCAAATCAGCAGGTCCAGATGCTCTCCACCCTAGGGTGCCGAGGGAATTGGCAGGGGTCATTGCAGGGCCCCTGGCATGGCTTTATGAGCACTCGTGGTGCTCTGGCCAGGTGCCAGAAGACTGGAAGAAGGCCAGTGTGGTCCCCATTTTCAAAAAAGGGAGAAAAAAGGACCCTGGAAACTATAGGCCCGTTAGTCTTACCTCAGTCCTGGGGAAGGTCTTTGAGAAAATTATCCAGGAGCACATCTGGGAGGGACCAGCAGGGGAGAGGATGCTCAAGGGTGGGGGCGGGCAATTATTTTGGGCGGAGGGCTGCTTACTGAGTTTTGGCAAGCCATCAAGGGCTGCATGACAGGCAGCCAGGGGCAGATAAATATTAATTTTCTAAATTTTTTAGGGGCCCCACGGGCTGGATAGAATGGCCTGGTGGGCCACATCTGGCCCCCGGGCCACATTTGCCCACCCCTGCTCAAGGGCGACCAACATGGGTTCATTAGGGGCAGGTCCTGTCAGACCAACCTGGTGGCCTTCTACAAGCAGGTCACAAAATCATTGGACGCAGGTGTCGTGGTGGATGTAGCCTTTCTGGACTTTAGGAAGGCCTTTGACACTGTCTCCCACCCCATTCTCATTAAAAAGCTAGGCGACTGTGGTGTCAATGCCTACACAGTCAGATGGGTCGCAAATTGGCTAGGGGGCCGCACCCAGAGAGTGGTGGTGGACGGGTCATATTTGACCTGGAGGGATGTGGGCAGTGGAGTCCCCCAGGGCTCGGTCCTTGGGCCTGCACTGTTCAATTTATTAGTGACTTGGACGAGGGGGTGAAAAGCACCCTGTTCAAATGCAGGGGTGGGCATTTGGGGCGAGGTGGGCATGCTAGAAGGGAGAGACAGGATACAACTGGACTTGGACAGGTTAAAGGGGTGGGCGAATGTGAATAGGATGGGATTTAATACTGACAAGTGCAAGGTGCTGCACTTGGGCAGTAAGAACCAGCAGCATACCTACAGGCTGGGGAACTCCCTGCTCATCAGTACAGAGGCAGAAAGAGATCTTGGAATCATTATCGATTCCAAGATGAACATGGGCTGCCAACGTGAGGACGTGGTCAGTAAGGCCAACTGCACCTTGTCATGCATCCACAGATGCATCATGAGCAGGTCCAAGGAGGTGATCCTCCCCCTCTATGTGACACTGGTCAGGCTGCAGCTGGAGTACTGCGTCCAGTTCTTGGCACTGCATTTCAGGAGGGATGTGGACAGCATCGAGAGGGTCCAGAGGAGAGACACTTACATGATCGGGGGCAGCAGGGCAGGCCCTACAAGGAGAGGCTACGGGACCTGAACCGTTCAGCCTCCACAAGAGAAGGCTGAGAGGGGATCTAGTGGACATCTATAAACTTACCAGGGGAGACCAGAGGGGAATGGGTGAGACCCTGTTCCCCCGAGCACCTCCCGGAGTAACAAGGACTAACGGCCACAAGTTGATTGAGAGTAGGTTCATGCTAGACATCAGGAGGCACTACTTCACAGTCAGGATCTGGAACCAGCTTCCAAGGGAAGTGGTGCTGGCTTCTGCCTTGGGGGTCTTTAAAAGGAGGCTTGACAATTACCTAGCTGGGGTCATATGAGCCCAGTATTCATTTCTGCCCAGGGCAGGGGGTTGGACTTGATGATCTGCTAAGGTCCCTTCCGACCCTACATCTATGAACCTATGGACTTGACTCCAATTTAGTAAAGCCCCTTTGCCCCTCTAATTATTTAAACAGAATTTTCTTTAAAAAAAACAAACTCAAGGTTTTATTAATGGATACATCTAAAAAGCACGTGTGAAGCGCCTTATTAAGTAGAGCAGGACAATTTCTAACTAATATACATGTTTCTATACATAATAGTATACATCTACACAAACAGAGAGGATGAATATACAAAAGCCGTCTAGGATGAGCTAATAGAGCCATTAGATCACCCCAGCCAGTTAAAAAGAGCACTATTCAGCCAAAATCAGATTTATATTTAGTCTTAAAAGCATGGAACAAAAGAGCCAGTAGGAATTTGCTGAGCAGCTGAATGAGCTCCATTAAATATAATTTAAAAAAAAAAACAACGTATGGCCTCCTAAATGCTTTCAGATGAGTATGTAGAAAGATGAACTAAGTAGTAATGTTATAGTAAGAAGGACTCTGTCAAGGTTGGTTGGCTCTAAATTTAATCCTTTCCCTCCATTTATCCATCTAAAGAGTCTTACATAACTCTTTATCAGCAATTAAAACAGAAAATCCAATACTTTTAAAACAAAAACATAATTGCCAACCATTCAGATTTCTTTAGCATCCTGAGAGTAAATAAAGTAATTTGTGCAGACAATATGTTCTGATTGAAGGTTCCCAAATGTTTATTCAAACTACTGAGACAGTCAAAAATATATTGACTCCTTTCTTTAATACTGAGCATTCATTGAAGACAGAAGGGAGAACAGCTTCCAGGCAGTATTCCAGGTGCTTCCAGGTGCTGTTGATATTAATAATCTGAACTAAAGATGTACAGGCTGGTAGCTGAATGCTACCCAAGGCTGTATAAGTTTGTCCCAGAAAAAGGGACAACAGACTTTGACCCCAATGGGACAGGAACTAGTCTTTTTTTTTTTTCCAGAACACATCAGTGCCCCTAATTGGGAGATTACTCATGCAGGTTGGGCATCACTAACATGCCAGTCTAACTGACTGGATCTTAGACTGTCATGGGAAGCAAGTGGATTAAAAACCACTTGGATTCTTTGGTGAATCCTGCGTGTGGTTTTGGTATTTGCATTGATTATGTAAAACCTGGGGAAAGTATCTTTGCTGAGATGTGTTCTCTGTGCTGAACCACAAACAGTTGAGCAGTTGTGAGCCATGGTTAGCTCTGAATAGCAGAGGACTGGATAACTCCGTGGAATGATGCCAGCTAACAGCTGCTGAGTTTCTTCCCTGAGCAATGTCCTTGTCTCACGGGAGTAAATGGCAAAATTTTCCCTGACTTCAATAGGATTAAGATTATGGTTTTGTGGAGGAGCCAGTCATTCATTTCAAAGGCAGCTGTACACATAATAGATTTCTGGACCGGCCTCTATTTTAAGAACTCATCTGATGAAAACTTTATCTCCTTGAAATCAGAGTAAATAAGATACTAGAAGATGAACTGAATGGAAGAATCTTGCACTGCCTGAAGGAAATGGGCTCATGACTAGTATGGCACATACCTTGTATTTTATTAAAAAGAAATGGCTCTAGAAGGCTTTTGTTTAAATCCTTACTGGACAGTCTTAGTGCTCTAAAAACCTATAGGGTCTGCAGATACAATTGGCCTTTCCAGGATGAATATGAACCTTTCTTCCTTGGGTACAGACTCTCTGCTAATAATAACTGGTGAAGATTTTCATTTAGTTCAAGGGGCAAAGGATGGGACAGAACAATCTGAGCTGTCTTCTTGCAGGTTCTGTCAAGTCCCATGTAACCACGAGTCTGTCACATTGATTGTTTTATAACACCAGCAGAGCAGAGCCCTTTAGCAATGGCCAGCACAAGTGTCAGTTCTGAAAGGCTCATGCGATTTGATTCCTTTAACTTTATTGTGTCCTTAGAAACCTTGTCATATTGGCTCTGGTGCATTTAATTGAGAAATTTACAAGTAATTTCAACAGCAACAAAAATACAGTCCCTATAGCTTTGGCAGAAAAGGCACTGGTGTGGGGAATCACACCACAAACTCTACTTAGAAATGGGATTAATTTCCCATGGACTCATTTGTAAGCTCTGTCCGTCGTATGCGACCAGACAGGCTTGCGTTTCTGAATAAAGGCCTCTATGCCTTCCTGCCCATCCTTTAGGGCCAGATTGTCCACCATGACCTGGGAGGTCATTCTGTAGGCAGCTTCAAGGTCCTGTGCCATCTGTTTGTAAAAGGTGGCTTTCCCCAAGGCCACAACAGACCTGCTGGTTTCGCATATCTTGCGTGCAATTTTCATGGTCTCCTCTTCCAGCTTGTCTTCAGGTACCACCCGGCTGAGAAGGCCATGCAGCAGTGCTTCTTGGGCAGAAATAGGCTCACCAGTGAACAGCATCTCCAGAGCAACCTGGACAAAAAGAGATCACATAAGGCTACTCAGTTACCTTATTGGTTTAGTCTGTAAGGCAAGTAATGCTTCTCTAGTACAGCTCAATGCTTTGGGGCATAGAAGGCCCACGTTGTTCCTCATAAAGTCATTAGCAAAAATCTCAGGGGTGCTTGTGGAAGCAGGGTTGGGTACAAAAACAACAGTTATTAAAAACAAGCCACTGATTTCAGGTGTCCAAATTGAGACCCCTGGGCCTGATTTTTCTGAAGTCCTGAAACCTAGCGATTCCCACAGGAGTCCATAAGTAATGCGGGTGCTTGGCTTTTTTTTGAAGATGAGGCACAACTTGATGTTGTAACTTGGGCACAAAAATGGCCACATCTCTGGATAGGTTTTGAAATACCGACTCCTGATCTCTCACTTCAGACCACTGGTACATCTATTCCCAGATCCCCACATCTGCTGTGACCTAGACCTGCGGTTCCAAATGCACGGGGGAAAAAAAAGCCCATAAGGTATGAGACTGATTTTGTGGTGCTGCCCAAATCGTGATGGCTGATGGCTCTCGTTACCATCTTTGCTTCAGCAGCTACCAGTACAAACCTCTCAGCCATGTTTCATTTGATGAGAGGTAAATTATAAACCAGCTATAGAGTTGTTACACATTTTCAAGCACTAATGTTATAGCTGGTTGCCTCTCTTTATAGCTGGAGAATCATTTTTATTGTGTAATAATTACTTTGCACATGTGGCTGGTCTAAATTTATTGCACGATTAACCAGTTAATTGTGTAATATATGTAATAACACAGGGGTATTGGTTGGCATATTGCAAAATACAATGGATGCAAATGGAACTGTAAAACTAGAACTACTAGATGGGTGGTCCAGGGGCATGCGTAATATCAAACTAGAGACACACTTTTAGAAAGGTGTCTGGATGGTGGCATCAAAGACAGAGAATTTGGGTTCAGGCCCTTCTCCTGCAACTGGATCTGCATTGGAGTGCCTTGGCCTGGTGTAACAGAGGCCAAGGAAAAGTCAGCAGGGCCACTTTAGGGCCAGCACCTTTGTAGCCCGGAGGAGTGGAGGATTACCTGCTGCAAGGAAAGACCCTGCCAGCACAGTCAGAGTGGACATCTCTGCTACCAAGGGAAGAACTCAGCTGGACAGGAGGGAGCAACTGGCTTGCCATAGGTGGGAGCAGACTGGGATATAAATGGTCCTCAGGTCAGAGGAGGGAGGCTGGCCCCAGTGATAAAGGCGGATGGAGCATTTCAGGGAGACAAGGGAGGAACATGTCTGGCCAGAAGAGCTGCTTGAAAGAGGAGCAATCTGTTGGCAGAGTGAGGGAGCAAGTACGCAGTAAGTACTAAGGACTTGTTTTTGGTCCCTTGGGAGGACCCTGGGGAGGGCTGCATACTGAGAGCTGACCCTGAAGGAGCCCTGTGGGGCTGAGTGCACCCAAGAAGACTGAGGACTATTTGTGTTGGCCCAGAAACGGCTCGAGCCAGCGGGGGTACCCTGAGGACCAAGGCCTGTTTATCAGAGCCTGATACGGGTCTGCTTTTCTTTTATTTTTTTTTCTTCTCTGCTCATTTTGGTAGTAACACTCAGTGCACGGGGGAAGCACAGAGGCTGCAGGGCAGAGTACCCAGCACCTTGCAATTTTCCTTGTTTTGCTGGTTTCCTCTTTTCTGTCTTTTGTTGGTTTTGGAGCAGGAGGCAGGCAAAGACCACTTTTTGGGCAGGAGGCCTGGGGCAGGGTCAGAGCTCAGAAAGGCCAGGGCCCTAACTAAATTAAGTCAGGCCAGAGCCCAACAGGGGCTGAACCCCCATCCACAGATGGAAAGAGAGAAAGGGAGAAGGGCAGATCCTTGCACTGCCCAGTCAGGCCCGTGGCTGGGGGAAGCCAAGCACCTACAGCCTAGGCTTTGGTTACCTAAAGGCAGTCTCCTGAAACAACATCTCAATTATAACACCAAAATGTGGCAGGCAGGAGAGAAAGGAGCCAGATAAGGGATCAGGGAGCCAGAGCAGGCAGCCACGTGCAGCCCACCTGCCCTTGGAGGTGTAGCCTACTACACAGGGAAAGAAAGGTCCTTCAGGGGTTCAAGGCCCAGCCCAGATCCAGTTGAAGGATGAGGATGTCTTGCACCAAGCCTTGCAGAGTGCACTGTATTATTGATGCAGTGAGGGATGCCTGTAGGCATAATCAGTAGGAAACATAGTTGGGCAGCAGGGGAAGGTTTTATAGATCTATTTACCTAGATCTAAACCTCAGCAGACAGTGCTGGCAATGAAATGTCACTGCTTGGCAGGGATTGATACCTTAGCAGGACTAGTATCTGGTGTTTGCAGGGGTCTTCTATCAGAAAGGAAGCCTCATTGCATAAGAGAAGCCATTTGCTGCTAGGGAAGACGTAACGCTGGCAGCTTGGTGCTGCTGTGAATTCCCATGGCTTGCGATCAGGGGCTGAGGACTGCTTTCCTGGATGATAGGTCATTTTTACAATTCTTGACCAGACTCCCCTTGTCCAAAGACTTGTCTGACAAGCTGAATTCAACGGTGGAAGGTTTTGAACTACGCAGCACTAAGGAACGCAGTTCATTCATCCCAGCTCTGGCACCTAAACCAGGGGCTGACAAGCTGTAAAGAACGGTCCTTTCTGGAACCAAGCCTACCTTTCTTGGAAGAGACCTCCCCACAGCCACAGCTGGGGTAGAGCAGAACAGGCCAATGTTCACTCCAGGAGTGGCAAATCTGGATTTCTCACTTGCCACTGCTATGTCGCAGCTTGCCACCAGCTGGCAGCCTGCTGCTGTGGCCAAGCCATTCACCTGGGCTATCACAGGCACAGGCAGTTTTTGGAGCAGAGTCATGACCTACATGTGAAAGAAAAAGTGGTTGTCTGGTCACTGAGGTTTAGCTGCTTTGTGCCCCCATTTTCTGTATTCAAAGTCATACAGATAAGATCTACTGTATTCACCGGTTATGACTTGTCCTGTGGTAGCTGCCTGGAGCTCCAGCCACGATCGGGATTCTTCTGGGCCGGGAGCTGGATCAATATCCAATAAAGCCCAGTCTCAAAGTTTAATACAGGGCTCAGCATCACAAGATTTCTAGGGGTAGCTGCCTGCTGGCTCACCTTGGGCAAGCTCCTCAACTTCTATGCCTCTGATGGGTAGAGAATGCTACTGAACTGATACGTGTCATCACTTCAATCTCTCCTTTGATCAAGTGAATCATTTCTGTCTAATCCAGCGACTCTCATCCAGGCTGCCATGGCACCTCGGATACCGTGAGATCATTTTAAGAGTGCTCTGAGGTGCTGCGCAATATTGGCACTGTTAGATGTGCAAACTCCTACACAGGATTCACAAGAAATTCAAATATTTCAAATGGAAATCCAGAGTCCCAGAAACATTTTGACCAAGCATGGTACTTCTGAGTTCTCTGCCACTGAAAAATTGCTCTATTATTTTTCCAGTCAACAAAAGAGTGAGAGCTGAGAGGGGTGCCCTGACCCTAGCAAGCAAAGCCTTGAGTCTGAAGAGGTTGAGAACTACTGCTCGAATCGTATTTTATGCTCTTTAGGTAACATCTCACAATTCAATGTCGTGTTAGCTCTGCACCTGCCTCAGTCCTTGTGTCCCTGTTTCACAACTAGTGTTCAGCACATCCAAAGCAAGGGACCCAGAAAAGGAACCAGCTAGTACATGCGCAGGTATGTTCTTTGTGGTTTATAAAATAAAACTACCCTTTTTAAGAAAACAAAACTATAAAACCCTACATTGCTATATTTTGTGTCTAAAACCCCTCAAGAGATAAGGTTTCCTTTCCCAGTTGTCAAACTTTTGGTAAGATAACACCTAGTTGTTATGTAGGACTTTTCATCAGAAGTACTTTACAAAGCAGGTCATTATCATTATATCTGTCTTGTGGCTGAGGAAAGTGAGGCATGGCTAGGTGAAGTGACTTGTCCAAGTTTGCTGAGAGGGCCAGAGGCGAAACCTGGAAAACCAGACCTCCTGAATCCCGGTTTAGTGCTTTTTTCAGGAGGCCACACTATCCTGAGCAAGTCACTTCTCTGTTTCTGGTGCATAAAATAAAGCTAACGTATTTACTAATCATATCCCTAGCTAGGGGTGATACAAGTTCTGATGTATGGGCTCTTCAGTGTGCTCAGATAAAAGGAGCTACAGATGTTCAAGATAATATCATTGTCATCCTCAAAGTCAGATTTACTTTTGTCCCTTGCCTTTCATTTCTTCCTGAACCTTTTGAAGCCTGGGGCATCACTTGTTGTTTCCACCTAGGGCTAAATCACTTAATTTGTTTTACTTTAACTCCCCATTCCTGTGGATGATTCAGGCACATGCTTAACTTTTATGCAGCCTGAGTTGCCTACTAATCCTCCCTGCTGATTTGTTTACTAAATGAAAGCCTAACTTCTTATATCAAGAGCCTCAAACAATGAAAGAGCTGAGCCATTCTTCCAATCTGCCTGCTGATTAGAGCTGGAGCCACTAGTAAGTGAAATCCTGCACAGGTTGGACACATGGGACAGCTTAATTTCCTTCAGTGCTGAAATGGAGCAACTTATGACTCTTGCTTCCACTTCATGTGGCAGAAAGAAGAAGATTTTTTATTTCTTTAGCTGGATCTGCCCTGTTCTGTGAACTGGTGTCTGTTTGCTCAGTTGCCTGCTGACAGCATGGCAGGACACTGGTCAAAGATGGTTAGGCACATGCTGAATGAATGAGTGATGACTCTCTTCAATGGAAAAGAGCAAAAGGCTCCCTTAAATTCACCCCCACTACAAATTTAGCATTAAAAAAAAGAAAACAGGCAAACTATATATATACTGGGAAATCCTGTATGTATATGTGTGTGTATACATATATATCATATGTATATATGATATCCTTATATGACAAATGATATCCTCATATAATGGATATGATGATATCCAGCAAGATATCCTCATATGACAGATTCCTGTAAAAAAGTGCCTATATATATATATATATATATATATTATACACACAGACAAAGATGAATGAAGTAAGCCAGAGGACTCCCATGTACGATAGGTATGTAGCATCTCCCCTGGACACGCACATCTCTGACCAACTAGTCACATAAACATGGCAGTTAGTGACAGAGCCTGGAACAGGGGTGAAATCTTGGCTTAATGCAATGGGAGTCTTACCCTAGTCTTCAGCGAGGATATTGTCTCAGTCTCCCTGACTTCCAGTCCTATGCTCTAGCAACAAGAATAACCACCCCCTTACAGCCAGTCGGCATCTCCAGTATGCCCAGGGTGCTATAGTCACATACTCTATCTCAGTGGTCAGCAACCTGTTAAGGCTGTGGACTGGTCTGACCAGTTTGAGTCAGAGGCAGATGGACAGTGAGCAGGTACAAGGATCCAACCTCTGCCACTTTTCCCTGCTTCCAGCCTGGGGGAAAACGTCTGCCACTGCTGCTTTTTCCTGCACCTGCTGATTGTCCGTGCACATGGGGAAAGCTATTGCTGCTCAAGCGCCCACCCTGCCACCAAGGCTTCATGTCCATGGGATAGATCAAAAGGCTCTATGGGCCATAGACTACCAATCCATACTATAGCTGGTTCCTACTGGTTCAGGTTACCCATCTAAGCATTGGGGCCTATCCAAACCAATCCCAACTGATGCAAGGTAGGTTCACTGTATTATCCCCATTTTACAGACATGGAGCAGTGCCTTGTGCTCAAGGTGCAAGAACCAGGCATGGAGGGCACAAAAATTCACTGCCAACAGTGTAAGGTAAGGAAGCACAATGCTCATACACTTTAGGACACTGGCCTGTTATAGGCCCCAGCCTTGTCCTGGGCAGGCCTGACCCAGCACATGGGGAAAATGCAGAGGAACATAACTCCAGGATCCATCAGTAAACTACGGACAGAATCAAAGTAATCACCACCATCTCCCTATGCTTGCAGTTTCATTGCTCTGTTAAACTCATCATGTGAACAGGGTGTTCAGTGATGTGCCAATACCTCTTTGGTGGCATTACCACAGACTAGGCAGCCTGGCTCACCTCAGCACAGGTCTCAAATACTTCAGCATGGTGCTTTGTGTCTTGTTCGCTTGACAGTTCCTTAAGATCATGGCCAGATGAAAACACAGGTCCTTCCGCTGTGAAGGATTAAAAGAAACGAAAAAAAATCATTTGATATGGTGTCAATTGGAAGGCTTTTAGCATCCAGGGCTGGCAACAATTTAAAATGTACCAAGTCCTAAATGCGTAAGAAGGGATGACAGTTAAAGGAGGGGAAATTTTGCAAGAAACTTTATGACACCTTGGCTCTTGGGGTTTTCAGATCAATTTAGCTGACTATCTAGAAGCACGTACAGTATCTAAACGCACAACCACTGACTTAACAGCATTTTCGGGAAGCATTGGTGGACAAGGTTCTTGAACTTTCACTTTTGGGACTTTCATTTTCAGTAGCCCATGACATGCAACCAGGGATCTTTCATTGTTTCCTATGGCATACCGTCATCACAAATGGCAATGAGCAGATGCCAAACATCACTGTCACCACGGTCATGATTTAAAATGTACATTTCATTTTAAAGTTTCACAAGGATTTTTATAAACTTCGATTGAGGCACAAACTTGACAACTGGATCTCTTAAGCTGCTGCTCAAATACACCCATGGGTTGAAATGTGACAATTTCTTACCAGCGCACAGCAATGCTACAGAATGGTTCAAGATGCAAGGTGTCTGTGTCACATTGGTGCCCATCACAACCGGTCACAGGTTGACTGCGTGTGCAGGGCTCCCTAGCAATTTCCACACTTGGGTCTCCTAGGAAATACCCAGATGGGAGTTCACGCTCTCTGTTGTACATTGTCTGCAGCTGGGAGAAAAGGCAGTGAACCAAATATGCAGCTCCTGAGTCAGGTGTGCTAGGATCAGGGAGGCAAATGAAAGCATATTGGAATTGGCTCCCCATATAAATGCCCCATGTTGGCTTGTCTGTGGGTGGGAAGTACTTGGTCTCTGTGTTTGGCAAAGTTTCGTACTCTAGTCAATTGGAAGTGATGGGGGTTTAAAGGACTCTGCCTAACTTCTTAGAAAACGCTACAAAATTGTTCATTGAAATGTAAACTGCAGAATAACTATTCTACAGACCTTGCATGTGCCCATGGCTCTGCACTCATGGTTAACGTTTCATTCATGCCAGATAAACAGTGAGATGCTGCTGCCAAGTTGTTCAGGAGGGCAATGGAAACGGTTCTCTCCTCCCTGTGGGAACCAGGAGGGTTGTTCTGAGTGACTCTTCCTGCAGCTCTAAAGCTCTCACCTGTGTGTCAAAAACCATCTGCACCATTTCCCAGCCCTCTCAGTCAGTGCCAGCAGAAATCCACACCCAATGATGGGCACCTGGCCAGTGCTGAGGCCATGCAGTACTGAGATGATGGTAAAAAGAATTACTATAATGAGTTTGGGGGTAGTTTCAGCTCCGCGGGGCTGTACATGCTTTCTCCAGGGATACTGTCCATCATGTCCTCTTCACCTGCTATATTGACATATGTGCCAAATCCAGAACCAGGCTGGTGAGACTGTCCCAGGGTTGTTCCCAAGAGCTCCTCTCCTGGACACCGGAGGCCTCAAGTATTGCTGCACCCAGGATGTCTTCAGCAATGCATTTCACAGAGGAAGGATCTGAATCCAGATCTCCCCTAACAACTTGAACGTAGGCGCTGAGGGGACCTCCTCCTCACAGAGTATTGTGAGGGGCCTGGCTTAGTATGTGGGGCCAGAAAATGCAATCTGGATTAGGTCCCATAGGCAAGATGGGTGAGAGTCTCACTTAGACTTAGGCACCCTGCTCAGCAGCATCAGGACTTCAGCGGTTGTGCACATGTTGAACAGC
>NW_005841853.1:89478-91019 GCF_000455745.1 Alligator sinensis
CTTTGCTGATAAAACACTTCTGTGCCTAGGGGTTTAGACACCTACAAGCTTAGGGGAACAGGAAGTTTTAGGGTTTAAGTTTTGGATTTAGGTACCCTAAGTAGCAGTTGGGCCTGTACCCTTGTGTGATTCATACAAGTATTTAGCCACTTAAAAGGTATTCAGGTGGGATTTTCAGAAGTGCTTAGGTATCTAACACACAGAGGGTTTCCCAAAGTTTCTTAAAACCTGGCCACATGCGACTTATCCAATACCATGCCAGTCATGAAGGGGCTTGGAACAGACCTGACCTCCAGATTGCTGCCAGGCCTGTAAATCTTGGCTTGACACAAAGCACGTTGTGAAGCCTTAAACTCACTCGTGTTCAGCAAAGCACTTAAGAACGACCTCAGTGGCTTTGCTGGAGAGAGATGGTCTTAAAAAGATGCTTAAAAAGAAGCACATGCTTTGTTGCAGTGGGCCTCTAGTCACTACAGATTACATCTTCGCTGTTTATTATCAACATGAGCACTCAGTGCTGCAACACTGAAGGACCCAGCATTTAGACGGCTGTGTAAACACGACAATTCACCCCGCTTCTCATTTTTTCCCTGGTAATCAAGGAACTACCTGAAATGATGATGACTCTGAGATCCGTGCTGTCGGCATCATGCAGAATGTCATCCCGGAGAGACTTGAGCGTAGCAAGTGAGAGCGCGTTTCTCTTCTTGGGGTTGTTCAGGATAATGTTTCTGTAAAGATCATTGGATTAAGAGAGGGTCAGCACAGTGAAAACCTCTGCCCGGGCACTGGCAATGTACTATTTCCTTGTGTTGGTATTATTCCTTGTATACTATATTTCCTGGCATTGGCATTATTCCAGTGTACTATTTGCTTGCATTGGTATTATTTCGACGTACTATTTCCTTATATTGGTATTATTTCTTGTATACTATATTTCCTTGTACTGGCATTATACCAATGTACTATTTCCTTGCATTGGTATTATCCTTTGTAGATTATATTTTCTTGTATGGGTAATATTCTAACACACTATCACCTTGCATTGGCATCGGCCGCCACCCGCGCTGGCAGATGCAGAAACAACAGCCCCCTCCCCAGACACGGGCCTGGACCTCGGCACCGGGAATCGCTCCCGGCCGGCCCCGTTCCCTGCCAGGCGCCATCCCCGGGGCACGGCCAGGGCAGCAGTTTGGTTGCCAGCTCCGTCTGACTCTAGTCCAGGAGGTTTCATCCCGTGACGTGCGGCGTCACGTCAGGGAGACAAATGCACATTAGGACTGCATTTAAAACAAACAAACAACCCACTGCACTACTCTATAATCCGACCTCTAATACTATTTCTATGCCCCATCCTTCATCTCCTGGGTGACTCTCAGCAGCCTCCTGGAGATGGGGCTCTCATTCCGGGGCCCTGGCTGGCGCGGTGCAGTGCGGGCGCCCGGGAGGAAAGCAGGGAAGAGGAGCAGAGGTCCGGGGGGGCAAACACGGGCTGTGCAGCCTGCTGGAGCCCGGCCCGCGGGAGCTCACCGGATGCCGCC
>NW_005841853.1:91050-97775 GCF_000455745.1 Alligator sinensis
CCCCTTCTTGCAGGCTCCGGCCCCTGCAGGCACCGCCGCCGCGGAGGGAGGGGGAGCATCCCCGGGCCCTGCCCCGACAGCAAAGAGGGGAGGGAGGTGCATGGGGCAGGAGCCAGCGCCCCGCTTGGGGTTTCTTTTGTGCGGGGTTTCTTTTGCTGTTTGGCTGGTTTTTCTCTGAGTTCTCTTGCTGTTTCCTGCCCCAGCAGAGGTGGGATTAGGACAAAAAACTTTGGGGTGCGTTATGCTGATGAAAACTTCAGTTAACCCTTCAAATCCACCACGCAGAAGTGAAGATCAGTGTTACAGTTTCACAGGGAGCAATGAGGGGTCCTTTGCAACGCAGAAGGTCCTATACTCCCTAGCAGCTCCCTGCGGCGCAGCAGACCCTGCAGCAGCTCATTGGACTCTCTGGTGTGGGCCTCCCTCTCCAGGCCATTGCTAAAGGGCAGGTGTAGGGGTGCAGGCCCCCAGAAATACCCTTTGGGGAGTCTTAAGTCCCAGACTGCCTGAGTGTGGGTAAAGACCCCCTCCCAGGGGGTGCCACCTATAGACTTTGTTTTGTAGTTCGTAATGTTTTAAAATTATAGTTCGTGGGGGGTTTTCTTTATGACTTGTAATAAATTTGGATTTTGTAGTTACACTGCTTGCAAGAAAAGGGTTATTGGTTTTATTGAACACTGAAGTAATTCATTTAGTGATTCCCAGGTAGATTGGGTGGGGGCTTGAGCCAAAGTAAAATATATTTAGTACCCCAGAATTGAACCCAGCCCTTGTTGCTGCTGACAAGCGCTCAGCAGAAGGTTTACAGTTACAAGAGATTAAAGGTAATGAGGTGACGAAAGGAAGGGGATCCTATGCTTTCAGGGACCAGTTGCCCAAGAACTGCATCCCTCTTACTGCAGTGTTAATGCTGTAGGTGTGGACGCACAACGCAGGGACTGATTAACACTAGTGGGACTGTGCAGCTGAATACACAATATGCAGCCCTATCCCAGGACATGTCTGGGTAAAGTTCCCTTTGAAAAGTCGGGAGCGACTATACACCCTGTATTGGGGAATGTACCAATACAAGGAAATATAATGTACAAGGAATAATACCAATACAAGGAAATCCTACGTTGGAATAATACCAATACAAGGAGTGTAAATGACTCTGGTGTGTGGATAGTGTGTCTCCAGCTCTAGTGAATCTAATCCCAGGTGTAGCCCTTTGCTCAGTGTAAACTCACCAATTACCAGCTCCTCTTTGGGAGGCCCTGTAATAGCACCTGCAGCTACCTCTGCTTTGGTCCTCAGCATACAAAGCCAGTGTGGACATCTCAAGTCAGGTCAAGTCAGTCCTGAGGCTGCTGTGAACACTGGGGCATCTTAGATGCTGTCCTCCACTTTGCCCTGTGTTTGGATAGATTTGTGCACTCTGTCAGTTGAAGCCCCATCCAGTCCTTAATATTGGTTTCTCAGCTCTTCTTGGGTCTACCTCTTTTTCTCTTTCCTTCCACGGTGCCCACCATAGTGTTGCTTTCCCTCTACTGTGCCCTGCATTGTGGTGTTGGCATGGGTGTCCAGCTTAGTGATGTGTCCAAACCATTGCAGCTTTCTTCATTGCACAACCTCCAACAATGAGCCTGATCCAAACCTGCGATTCCAACATGCAAAAGCTTTGGGGAAGTGTAGGCCCAGATCCCAAAGTCTGGGGAATACATCAGGGGACTACATCAAGGGCTCGGTGAACAACTGTTCACAGGGCACCCTTGGGGAAAACCGGGAGTAATGGCCATGAACTCCTGGAAGACCATTTCAGGCTTAACACTAGGAAAAACTTCTTCACGGTTAGGGCGTCTAGACTGTGGAATAAGCTCCCTTCACAGGTAGTGCAATCGCCTACCCTGGAAATCTTCTAGAGGAGGCTGGCTGGTCACTTCTCTGGGGTCACCTGACCCCAGTTGTCTTTCCTGCCTGGTGCGGGGAGCTGGACCCGATGCCCTTCCAGCTCCTTATAATCTATGAAAGTCATGGCTGAGCTATTTCTGTACAGCGGGATGAACTAAATCCCTTTCCAGTTTTGAGCAAGTTAGGGTCTGGATTCAAGTTTTGTGGCTTGGGAATGGTGGGAAACACTAACAGGATAGTTATCAACATGTACATTTTTCTTGGGGCAATTCTTTTATTAAATGGGGCATATTGAGCTTGACTAGCTCCTAGTATAGGAAGGTTGGAAATAGGACAGGAAGGGACTGGGAACTCAAATCACTAAAACATAAAAATGTTAGAAATGCCATACTGGCTCAGACCAATGGTTTATCTCTGATAGCAGCAGTAATAGATGCCACAGACAGAGTATATGTACTGGGCATGTCTAGTGCATTCTCTTGTCATACCCTGCCTGGCAACAACCATCCTTGGTTTAGGGATATCAAAGGATATATCCCTGACTGTTCTGTTTAATAGCTATTAATGGACTTGTCCTCCATGAATTTATCCAATTCCTTTTTGAACCTGGCTGTACTATCTGCATCTGCAAATGCTCCTGTAACAATGAGTTCCCCAAGTTAACTATATACTGCATAAAAAAGTCTAGTTCCTGAGGCTGTCTGAGAACCCCAGTCAACAAATGCATAAAGAGCCTCAAAGTCTGCAACTTGAGCACAAATCTACACCTCGGTTTTGCCTCTTGATACGATCTTATTCTACCTCCCCTCTTACCACTCACGGGTCTGAACGTTTTTCTTTGTTTGCAGGTGGCGCAGGCTCCCTCCTGGGGAGAGAGCTGGGAAGAGCTGTGCAAGCAAGTCCGCCAAGTGAGTTATGTGGGATGCGACTCTCCTCGCAACATGACAACCCTTCAGGCTGCTGTTGATCAAAATACTTAAGTCATTGTGCTGATTCCCAGCTACCATCAGCCCTCATCTGTTAATTGCCGCTGCTCATTCTGCATCCCTCACCAACATTTAGAGAGGATTCGGGCAGTGCTAGTATTTTATTCATAAAGGTGTCTCATTATCTCTGCTTGTTTAAATATCAGGGCGACTGGGGCATGAGAAATAGTGCACAAAGACAAATACAGGCACACAGCAGAGCATGCGTGCATAGTAAGTGTGAATTTGTGCTCTCACTCCCTGGCTTGCCCCAAACATCCCAGGCCTCCCCACTTTTGCTGATCTGTTGTGATCTGGAAAACATCTGAGATTTCCAGAGGTCCCTGCAGAAGCTGTCATTGCTGCACCTCAGCCCTTCTGCAAACCTGGCCCCAAGAAAGAGCTGTTATCATACGAATCTAAAGATTATGAATGTCCTTCAGTAGTAACACCTCAGGGCAGGGCTGTGGATTTTGTTCTGTGCCTTGCATAGCAAGGGCCTGGGTGCTGAGAAGAGCTCCAGGGTGCTCTCGCTGCACGGTAATAGTTCCACGTGCGTTGGAAACAGCAGTCAGGGTAACCTGGTGACTCCCAATATCCCTGTTCCCTGAGCCAGCCCACCTGCAAGCCAGGGTGGGTCTGACGCTGACACTTCCTGTCCCTCACCCCAGTTGTTTCTTAATGCTCCTTTACCCTTAAGGCCACCTGTTTTGAGTTGTGCTAAAACTTTGCGTGTTTTATATGAAAGGCAGTGGCATGGTTTACTATCTGGCAGACCTCTGCTAAGGTTCAGTTTCAGGCCCTCTTCTTTGTCTTAATTATCCTGGTATAACACACTCTAGCACAGGGGTGGGCAATTATTTCAGGCGACGGGCCGCTTACTGAGTTTTGGTAAGCCGTCGAGGGCCACATGGCAGGCAGCCAGGGGCAGATACATATTCCTTTTCTAAATTTTTTAGGGGCTCCATGGGCCGGATGGAATGGCCTGGCGGGCTGCATCTGGCCCACGGGCTGCATTTTGCTCACCCCTGCTCTAGCACATACCTCAATGCGCCCGGGCCCCTGACTAGTTTAAAGCCCCTTGCATTTGTGCAAGGTGTGCTGTCTTGTGGCTGTCTCCAGGGGGAGGTGATACTCTGCAGCAAAGACTCCCATTTGGAGGGAGACAGGCTTCTTTTGACTTCATCACAATCCAGTTTTTTTAAATCTGCCTCGTGCAGCCAAGGACTCTGCCAATGGGTGTTTCAATTCTGTGCGGTTCTCAGATGCTGCTTTGTAACTGGGAGTGTCTTTCAGATCTCTCCTCAACCAGTCCTTGTCTAAAGCTGCCCCTCTGTATTACAAGGATAATATCTTTTCTCACAAGGTATTTCCTGGGCTCTTCCCCCTCCAGCCCCTTTTCTGTCCACCTCTAATTGAATAATCTCTGTAGGGCTCACCTACTCTTTTCTTTTTTTAATACCAAAGTGTTTCCAGCTTGGTGGAAATTCTGTCCGTCTTCACTTTGATTGACACTCCTTTCGCTCACATTTTCTTTGCCACCCCCACTATTACAGACTGGGTTTTTATGGCCATGACTTCCTCAGCTCATTAAAGAGGTCTGCTGGTATCATACCTGGTGAAAAAAAACCTGGAGGGAGTATTCCATTTCCAGACAGTTTTCGGTTTGTATAGCATTCTGTTAGCTGAGTTGTAGTTATGGTTGAGTTTCATTTCCAACAGAAGATAGAGATGAGACAGGACTGGAAGCTCCAATAAGGCTTTTCTAACCTTTGTTTTTATTGATTTTTCATATACAAGAAAAAGTGCATGATAAGGGACTTTAGGTTATTTCATGGTAGGTTGTTACAGAGGCTGTGAAGGATATTACCTAGTCCTCAGGCTCATATGTTACTGACTTCAAATGTCGGAGGCTGTTATAATCCTTCCTGAGGTTCCACATACCCAGTTATTTCTCTTGCACATTTTTGGCTGGTGAGAAGTGCCAAACTGACAGCTCTGGAGGATCTTGTGGCCTGATTTTCAGGCTGCTGAGCATCTTCAAATCCCACTGGGAACTACAAGTATACAACACCTTGGAAAAGACAGCACAACTCCTCTAGTTTCGGAACAGGCATGGGATAAGCAGCAGCAGGACAAGTAGGGATGGGGAATAGTTGGTTTCCCAGCCTCGTGCATTCTGCATGGGTGGCCAGCAAAGGGGCAGATTAATGCAAGTTGATTTCTGTGATGTGGAACCACTGAATGCAGACTATGGTCCTGAAATGTGATCTGGCAGAGAGTGCTTTGCACTCAAAAGCTGGTCTACCTTTATCCCAACCATGCAGTTGTTCCAATAAAAGATATCACAAAAATCCTTGCCTCTTGCAGGCTACCTAGAAGTCACTGGAGAGTAACAGCTTTTGCTTCCCCTCCTTACTTGCTCCTCTCTATGCAAAGGATTCACCGCTGGAACTTACAATCTGAAATTTTATTGCATGAAATTTTATATTTTGACATTGAAAAATTACTGTTTTTCTCTCTTGGCTTCTGTGAATTGGGATGTAAAAATTAATGTCACACAGTGCTGATAACTTGGTCTTAATGGCAGTCAGCTAAGGGCTCCCTAGTGTGTCCGTTTCCTGAGATTTATGTGGATTTTCATGCCAGCTCTCACTCCTCTTTTGGAAATACTAGCCTTGGTTGTCTTTTTTAATAGGTTTGCTTATCTCTTAGCCTGGGCATAGGATTTTATTTAGATCTGCCACACCTGCAAGCCAGGCCTTTTCAAACAAATGACCTGCGAGGGATGGGAGGGATCGCTGAGCAAATTTTAAATGCCAGCTCTTCCCTTTAAAAAGAGGTCATTTCAGTGACAGAACAGATTTGCTTCACACTGTCCTAAAAACTTGTCCCATGTCCTAAGAGTAAGTGGCCATGATCAGTGTTTGTTTTTCATGCCTGCTCAAGGAATTTGCCCCAAGCTTTATCTACAAGTTGTTCGTGGCACTTTTTAAGCTGTAAACCCGGGTGCCTAGTACAGCAGCTGGCCGCTGCCTTATGTGATTATAACAGGTCTGCACTTACACACAGTGTTCCTCCAGCAAACAAGTCCACGTCCTGTTTGGTTTTTTCACTGAAGGCATAAAGCTCCTGGCTTTCTCCACAGATCTCTTTCCTGGTCACGGTGTGGCAGCACTTCTCCATTTAACAGACACTGCCTGTTTTAATTCTCTGCTTGGAGAGCCGCCGGATAATCCAAGCCAAGCTGTCTGCTGTCCTTTGTGCTCTTTCTCATTATTTGCCATTTTTCTCAGTGCTTGTCGCCTGCTGCCCTTTGCATCCATCTTGCCTTGTTTTTGGTCACTCTCTTTCCTCATCTCCCTGGCTTGCGAGCGCGGATTTAAAAACTACACATTTCAGAGGTTATACAATTAGGCCCTTCCCATCTCTAAGGTGGGAGTCCTGTGCATTTTGATCGAAGTGATCCATTTGTGGCAGGCTGTAATGAGACTTAGAAATAAAACATCTGTGCTCAGAGTTGCTCCCTGCTCTTATGTGCACCAGAGCCTTAATTGCTCCAGACATTCAGTGTTTGCAGAAGACCTTTTGAGCCCAAATCTCCTTTGGCTCCACACATCAGGAATCACCTGTTGTCAGTGGAGCCCTTACCAGTATAAATTTGCTCTGAAGGGAGAGGTGCCCTGTGGGTCAGAGAGCAGACTTTTACTGAAGAGCTTTCTGAATTTTGGACTCGCCACATCCACTTTGCCTGCCTGGTCCAAGTCACTCCTGTAGTTAGTAAGCTCAGCTGTGAAGCTAGTCCTCACCCTACTCCTCCCCTACAGCATTTTTTTTTCTGGCCAGATACATTCATTTTGCTGCGCTCTT
>NW_005841853.1:97806-115826 GCF_000455745.1 Alligator sinensis
TTGGCTGTTCAGTATGTGACATCTTTTCCTTTTCTTTCTTAGCCCAGGACTGCACAAGAGATGTTGTATTATTGATGGGGAATTTATTTGTTTGATTTCTTTGGATCAAAATAGGTTTTTTGACCAATAAGGAGAGCAGGCTCTTCAAAGTTAATCTGAGTCAGATGAGGAGGGGGAGAGGGGAAACATGATGGCTCAGCACTCTTATGGGTGACCAAAGCAAAGGGTCACATAAGATAAAATCAGTGACATTTATCCATGGCTTGGAGAGGTGGTGTCAGGTGAAGCCCTAGTTTAGCTCCAGTTTGTGGCTATGGGAGGAAGATTGAGTAGCTAAAATAAATGGGAGACTTTCTCTTGCATGCAGTAGGTTTTGGATCATGTCCCTCCTTTATGTCTCTGTAGGAGCCTCTGTGCTGGCTCCTGGTCTGCACAGATGAAGTGAAGGAGGCTGGATGAATAGCCACAGGATTACACTGGATCTGATAGCTCCCTTTACTCTGTGCAACTGCTTTGGAAGCTGGAACAGCTGCATTATTTTTCTTTTTGAAGATCTTACACATTAAATGAATGGTATGTTGGCACCAGCCTAAGGAAGAGGCCTGTGTGCTGTGATGGAGAAACATCCTTTCCCTCTGTAAGTCAAAGTGGTTGTAGTGCCTGTTTTCAGGCAGAGGAAATATTGAAAGAGGGTGAGCAAAGAATATTTATCTGTGTTTGGAAGAATTTTAACCCACAAATTAGAGGAGATGTTATGATACTACAGGATTTTCATTTTAAAAATATCCTTCCCAGTATTGTTAACACCTCCCTATTAAAAATACCATTGTGCTGTATGAGAATGGAAGTTGCTGTATAAGATTGGAAGTTAATTGTGCCTTGGATCATTTCTACAGGATAAGCAATTCCAGTTGTATTAAGAACAGGGATTATTAATACTGCAAGGGTTTTAACACACTAATGGTCTTTTCATCGGCTATGCTAGTGAATTCTTTAGGCCTTCTTTCACCTTGAATACTGGACTTTACATTGATTGGCTACTTTTTATATTCATTTCCACTTGCTGTTCAATGTACTTGTATTTGGGCTTTCCCCCAAATGTCTGTCTAATCTCACTGAGTTTCCCCTTCCTCAATATTTTGCATTCAGGGAAGAAGTCCAGCAAAACAATTTCTGGCTATTACTTTATGTAGCTATATATATACTTTAAAGAAGCCTTACTGAGAGTGCAGGAACAAACTATCCCAATGTACAGGAAGACTAGTAAGTGTGGCAGAAGACCAGCTTGGCTTAGCAGGAAACTTCAGTAAACTAAATCACAAAAAGGAAGCTTATAAGAAGTGGCAACTTGGACAAAACAGCCAGGGAGGAGTATAACAGTATTGCTCAGTCACACAGGGATGAAGTCAGGAAGGCCAAAGCACATCTGGAGTTGCAGCTAGGAAGGGATGTGAAGGGTAACAAGAAGAGTTTCTACAAGTATGTCAGTACCAAGAGGAGGATCAGGAAAAGTGTGGGTCCCTTACTGAACGGGGGAGGCAACCTTGTGACAGAGGATGCAGGAAAGGCTGAAGTACTTACTGCTTTTTTCATCTCATTCTTCACAGGTAAGGTCAGTTCCCAGAGTGCTACACCTGGCAACACAGTATGGGGAGGAGGTGAGCAGCCAACAGTGGCTATTTAGAAAAGCTAGACATATACAAGTCCACGGGGCCAGATGGGATGCACCTGAAGGTACATGAGGGAGTTGGCTGATGTGATTGCAGAGCTGATGGCCATCATCTTTGAAAACTCATGGCTGCTGGGAAAGGTCCCAGATGATTGGAAAAGGTAAAACATAGCACCCATATTTAAGAAGGGGAAAAAGGAGGATTCAGGAAACTACAGACCAGTCTGCCTCACCTCAGTCTCTGGAAAAATCATGGAGCAGATCCTCAAGAAATCCATTTCTAAGCACTTGAAGGAGAAGAAGGTGATTAGGAGCAGTCAGCATGGTTTCACCAAGGGCAAATCATGCTTGACCAACCTGATTGCTTTCTCTGATGAAGTGACTGGCTCTATGGATGTGGGGAGACCAGTGGATATGCTATACCTTGATTTTAGCAAGGTTTTTGATATGGTCTCCCACAGCATTCTCGCAGGTAAGCTAAGGAAGTACAGGCTGGATGAATAGACTGTAAGATGGACAGAAAGCTGGCTGGAGCATCAGGCTCAGAGGGTAGTAATGTCAATGTCTAGTTGGCAGCTGGTGTCAAGTGGAGTGCTTTGGGGGTCAGTCCTGGGGTTGATTTTGTTCAATGTCTTTATCAACAACCAGGAAGATGGCATAGAGTGGACCCTCAGCAAATCTGCAAGGAACACTGAGCTGGGGGGTGTAGTAGATACGCTGGAGGGTAGGGCTGAGATTCAGAGTGACCTAGACAAATTGGAGGATTGCCAGAAGAAATCTCATGAGATTCAACAAGGACAAGCGCAAAGTCCTGCATTTAGGATGGAACAATCCCATGCACCGGGACAGGCTGGGGGCTGACGGGCTGGGCAGCAGCTCTGCAGAAAAGGCCCTGGGGGTCACAGTGCACAGTGAACTGAAGATGACCCAACAGTGTGTCCTTGTTGCCAAGAAAGCTAACGGCATCCTGGGCTGCATTGGTAGGTGTGTTGTCAGCAGGTCAAGGGAAGTGATTCTTCCCCTCTACTCTTCCATCTACCTTCCATCCAGGAAGAGCACACACCAACTGCTGAAACTTCCTTAGCCTGACAAAGGGTTTTTGAACCCGAAAGCTTGCTTAATAACTATTCTCCAACTATTTGGGTTGGTCTAATAAAAGATATCAGATTCACCCAAGGAACCTTGTCTGCCTATGTCCTTAGACCACCACGGCTACAACCTACACCCCTGCTTCCCCTCTACTCAGCACTGGTGAAGTCACATCTGGAGTACTGTGTTCAGTTTTGGGCCCCACACTGCAGAAAGGAGGTGGATAAATTGGAGATGAAAATGGTGAGAGGACTGGGGGACAGGACTTATGAGGAGAGACTGAGGGGAACTGGGCTTATTTAGTCTGGAGAAGAGAAAACAAGGGGGTTTAATAGCAGCCTTGAACTACCTGAAGGGGGGTTTGAAACAGGATGGAGCTGGACTGTTCTCAGTGGTGGCAGATGACAGAACAAGGAGCAGTGGGCTCAAATTGCAGCAAGGGAAGTTCAGATTAGATATTAGGCAACATTTTCCCACTAGGAGGGTAGTATAACACTGGGACAGAGAGGTGGTGGAAGCTCCATCCTTGGAGGTTTTTGAAACATGGGTAGAAAAAGCCTTGGCTGAGATGATTTAGTTGGGGCTGGTCCTGCTTTGAGCAGGGGGGGGGACTAGATGACCTCCTGAGATCTCTTCCAACCCAAATTGTCTATGATTCTCTATCACTTGTTTTTTGTTGCTCTGTGCATGCTTTGATGTGTGATTCTCAGCAGGAATCTTCCACGAGATGAGCTCCGTGTGTTTGGATGCCTGAGATAATACAGACCTTTTAAAATTCATTAATTGCAGCCATGAAGTTTTTCAAAGACTTGCTGCTTTTGAAGAAAACACAAGTGGAGCATCTGACTGCAGTAGAAAGGTTTAATTCCCAGTGCTAAGAATATATAAGCCTCTGATTTTGCAGGCCTGTTGAGTGAAATTCTGGCCTTTATTAGATTCAATGCAAAACTTCTATTGACTTCATGAGCGTCGGGATTCATCTTTTTTTATGGACCTGGGTCTGCCTCCCTTGTACATCAATACACATATGGAACCTACTGGCAATTTGAGGTTCATGAGGAAACTATTGTTGCCAAAACGGCTAGTTTCGTTCCCCTGGAGGCTTGTTCAATTACCCTCAAGGAGAGAGTCACACATACAGGCTGGGTCCATTTAGGTTTATTGTTTGCAAACAGTTCGACCGGGGAGCAGAGAGCTCAAATCAGGGCCGACGATGAGTCCGGCCTGGAATTACATTTTTATAACTTACATTCAACAGAGTCTTGACGTACTAGAAGTTTATTGGCTGCAGTACCAGTTCCTAATTGTGATGTCTGATCTTGTAGGCTGTAGTTAACTAGTTATTGGTTAATGTGACTTATCAGGGTTAGTACGTGCGCACTCAAAGGTAGAATTGCAGCATGCTCAGAAGAAAAGAGCAATTTCAACAAAGTTAGTTAAACTTTAGTAACTTCCTATCTTAACGTAACCTTAAGGCACTGGACAGAGATAATTTCAAAACGCAAGGCAAGCAGTAAGAACCACAGACCACAGCTTGGACATTAGACCTCCTGATCTTTACACAAAAGGGTCATACAATGGTCATAAGATACTTCTATCATATGGTTGTTGCTCAAGCATTACTGCAAAATTGTGGGGGCTAACGTCTTTTTACTACACTATGATCTGATTGTTATGGATATGCAGTACTTGTCAGTAAACACTGAATACTATATTTGCAGTATTAATTATTGCCATTTAGACAGCACAGTTCATGCCCAAGGTACTTAGCAACATGCACAGAGTCAGTATAGCTAGTTAGATAGATTCATGTCTTGTTGTGATCAGTCACGTATGGTTGGTATTGACCCCCAGTCATCCTGGGAATGAAGAAAGGTTTGAAGAGCCAGTCCCACAAAAATTAAATGTTCACAAACAGAAATTTAGAGCAATTTTAATAACAAACTTCATAAAATATAGATGAGATATACAGCAGTGGTACAGGTAAGGAATATCAAGCAAACAATTAACATTTGTAAAATGTGCGTTTAGCTCAAGAAATAACCAATCACTAACATTTGAGAGAATTTTCCTTGTGTCTTAACAGGCCTCTAGCAGGTGGCCAGCATGTTAGGGAGAAGGACTTCTCACATAGGTTGCAAATTAAGTTTTAAAAGAGCACTCACCTTAGCTCATCTAGAGATGGGTTGTTCAACAAGAACCATGGCTTAAGGCTGAAGAGAAAAAATTCTGAGCTGAACCCCTATTTTTATACTGTACTAGCGAAGTGCTCGTCAAGAATGATGGGCGGGCAGTGGGGACAGAGCACCACCACCCAAGACCCCGTGCTGCCGCTGCTCTGCATCCACCACGCGCAACATCCCCAGCATTGTGTCCAGTCCCATGCGCCCCCCCACACCTGACACCACCTACCCACACCCAGCCACACGCCACACCCACATGCCACACCCTGAGCCCCCCGGCACTGCCTCGGGAGGAGCCGCTGGGCTCTGAGTGTGCTACGGCTTGGCCCGGCCGGGGCTGCATTCACTGTGACAGGGCCTCAGCCGGGCCGGGTCAGGGGCCATCAGAGCCTGGCGGCTTGTGCAGGGGTGCAGCAGCGGGGAGCCAAGAGGTCAGCATGGGACCCTTTCCCTGACACCCCCTGGTGCATGCAGTGGCAGGAGCTGCCCATCCCTGGCCCTGGAGGAGCTGTGAGGCTCCCTTGGTCCTGCAGCCTGGCCCGGCCTGAGTGCAGGCCCCCTTCTCGCTGGGCATGGCCTCAGCCCCAGTCCCCCTTGTCCTTGCGGCAGCAGCGGTGGGCTGCCATGCCCCCCCCCGCCCTGCTTTGCAGCACCCTGCGGCCATGCCCCACCCCCCCGGCCAATGCACTCCGTGGCCGCAGCTGGCAGTCGCTCCACACGGGGGGTGTGGCCGCCGGGTGCAGTGTGGGGAGCAGGTGTGGGGGGCACGCCCCACCCCATGGCCATGTGTTGCAGCTGGCGGGTGCCACCTGCATATCCCCTGTGCCAGCTCCCCAGGGACCCGCGTGCCACTTCCCGCTGGAAGCCACGTCTCCCCTGTGCCCTTCGCCCCCCCACACGCCCTGTGTACCCCATGGCTGCAGCTGGCCCTGTGTACCCCGTGCCCACTCCCTGTGTGACATCCTGCAGCCGGGCATGCGGTTCCCCACGGCTCATCCTTGCAGGGCCACAAGCCATGCCCCACTCTGCTTGCCGCTCCTGCCCCCAGTGCGGCAGAGCACACCCTGGCCCCCACCCCCTCCTCCTGTCTGTCTACTGGTCAGCGTGGCTCTGGGCAGCGCACACGCAGTTGGCCTGGAGCATTATGGACAGACAGACACACAGCCAGAAGTGGTAAGGCTTTTATTATATTTGAATTGCCTGGTTCAATACCAAACAGCTTACTAAATATACCCTGTTTTTTTCAAAAGGTTCCTAATAGGATCTATTCTAATTAATACCCAAATGCCTGTTTTTATCACCTGTTTAAGCTCTATCTTGTCCTAAACCAGATCTATCTGGCGTAAAATCAGTAAATGTACTCTGAGCAACCTTTAGCCTACTTTTAACCTGTCTTGCTTTTACTTTCTAAAATTATTCTGACCTCTGCCATTCTTTCCCTTGCTCATTTCCTTTGTCTTTTCCTCTCTTACCCAAACTTTGGTCAAGCAAATGCTATACCATATTGCTGTTAAGCAGCTGGGGGCCTACCATAGTCTGCTCTGGGAGGTTACTGCTTTTATTTAGCACACAGCAACGTTACATGGTAGTTTAGGTTGGGAAGAAAGGACCACTCTATCCAAACAAAATTACAGGAGTCTTATGATGAGAAGGAAGATTACCGTTAATCATATTGATGTCTGCAATGCCAATCAAGAATGGGGCCCCATTATGTGAGGCTGTGTACAACCACACAGGAGCAGATAGTCCCTGTCCAAAGAGCTGCGAATGGCTACTGGAAAGACAGACACGGGGTGGGGAGTGAACAGCAGGGAGAAGAAGGGGCAGAAAGGGGAGAAGAGGGTAAGAGGAGCAGGTCTGGAGCAACACTTAGGTGTAGAGACTGAGAGCGAGGGGAGGAAGAGGCCTGGAGAGTCAGCACAGGACAGAGGCACAGGTCAGAAGTGCAGGAAGATCTCTGCCTGAGGGGCCCAGTTTGAGCTCTGCAGCTGTTTCGTGGGCAGGTTCCTCTCTGCAGCATCCCCTAAGGCTCCAGTGTATTTGGGGAGCGGGGAATGGCACCATCGGGATCCAAGTTTCCCCAGTATAGGGGGACTTCCAGGGGGACACAAGGTCATTGTTAGACCTTAGCCAGGACACTGCTGTTGATATTTTCCTCCTATCTACACTTTAAAGGCACAAAGGAAGGACTGGAACAGAAGAGCTCAATTTACATTTCAATCACAGTAAAAATATTGGCTCAAACCCTGAAACCTCAGGTAACAGATTGGGCTGGGTTTTTTTTTATTTGCTCTGCATTGCCAGAACAAAGGTTATAGTCTTTCTCCAGGAGTCCCCCTTTCTTTTGAGTATGTCAATAATTGACGATGCCATAGTAGGTAGGTGTAAAAGATGACAGCTTCTGGCCATATCCTGCTCATTTCTGTGGGCTCAGTTCCCATTGGGTTTATGCAGCAGGAGCTGCACCAATTTAAGTAAGAGAAAAACCTGGTAACATGTGACTTTGTATCCAGGTGGCTTGATGGGCTCAGCAAAGGGTTTCTGTTTTTAGGGTCAGGCTGTTATTATAGCTGGTTAGAAGTAGCTTGTACTTAGCAGGAAGAAGCATCTTTGGACACAGAAAAACCTTCACTCTCCTCACCCTCACACCCCTTTAAGCAAGATGGTGGAGATCAAAATGTAACGTGGTTTCCCTGTGTCAGTGGAGTTTTGATTTCCCAAGGCCATTTTGCTAGCCATGTTGTACTCACCTCTGTGGAGGGCACAAATAATCCCTGACCCTAAAAAATAAAAGTCCTTGACCTACACAAGGAAACAGGTGGTCTTGGGAGGAAGGCTGGTATTTATGCTTGTTATTATTTTAAGCAAGACATTGAGAAGGGGGTAGCTAAGGACAACATAGAGTGTGAGCATGATAGAAGCAGAGCTGGAGGGCCACCTGCTTGCAAGATATTTGAACTAAGCTTATCACTGTAGTATGCAAACGCCATAATTAGCATTCAAAACATATATACCCAGACACACACACATGCACCATATCGCAGGCCAGTGTAGATAGTTTTATTGGTGTTTTGGAGCATACAAACAGGGACTAAGCTGAGTGTACCCAGGTATGCACATACCACCTGTGGACGGTAGGAAGTATAACTCATTGATTGCAGTCTGCAGCAGGAAGGCTGAGAGGCATGAGGCTAATTGTTAAGTGAACAGTGTCAACCATGCAGTGCCTTTCAGTAAAGGAAACAGTCTGTTTTTCCATGAAGACAGGTAGGCAATGTGCGTGTTTTACATAGCCAGGGCTAGACAAGCTGCTGATAATCTTGAAAGCAAATGAACCAGATATTATTCTACAAAGGCAGATTCCTTTAGGATATTTTTTCCAAGGAAACAGATGAGCAGGATGGGTTGGAGGAGGGGGAAGGGACATTCCCATGAGATGTTGTTTCCTGTTTGCTGCATGTACTGCCTGTGTTCAGTTCTCAGTGCAGTAGTTATCAGTTATACTCCTCAAAGGCAGTGACTTGAGACATCACTTCCCCCCATTTATTTTAAGGCCAGACGAGACCAGTAGATCTTCTAGTGTGATCTTCTGCATCTGCAAACAAGCCAAGGAACTAAACCCTGCAATCTCTGGGTGAGTAATCTCAGTAATTTCTTAGTAAGTTTGGGTAGGTTGTCTTTGAAATCCCTGCTCTTGTGGGGCTTGCCCAGAAACCCAGTAATCCACTGGAAACCAGGGTCTCAAGCTCTGAGCAAGCTCCACTGCAACTGTGTGTGCTTGGCGGCCTCCCACACTTATTGCTGCCACCTTGACTGTGTTGGGACAGCATGATCACAGGTTCCTATTGCCTCTCTTAATGTGAAGAGACCCTTTTAATTGGGTCTTCTAATGTGATCACAGAGTAAATAATACAGAAGAGCAAATCCTTGAAGTTGGAGGAGGGAAACCATATGCATCCATCTGTCCTTGCCTGGACACAAGGTAAAAAGAGACGGCGCCAGAGAGAGAGCTGAAGTCCTTTTCTGCACAGGGCGGGGAGTGCCACCTATGGTCCTTCCTTCTGAATGAAGTCCTGTGGGAACGGCCTGACTATGACTTCGTGCATATGAAAAATCACGGCTGAACCCAGATGTCCCAGAGTAAAATCAAGGAAAGGCTGACACAGCTGGTGTGACACAGATCTGTACTGCTGTATGAAAAATCCATAATGTTAGTTTACGTGACAAATGACCTACAATTTAATTAACTGGCACAATGGAGCTATTGGTCCTGTCAGAGCCCATTGTGCTATGAAGGGATGGTGGATTAATTTTAGGTGAGAGCCAATATAAGGAGTTACTGCCATTCTCTGCCTTTTCCCAAATGCAATTTTCTTTCTTTGACCTGCAAAAAAGAGCAGGCCAGTTGCACCAGGCCTGGTTTGTATCCTTGCAGCGTCTTGTGCTGCACATTTTAAACTCACCTTTCCTGGTTATAATTAAGTTGAAACTATGGCTCAGATTCTCAGCTGGCATGAATAGCCACAAAACAGTCTGGATGTCTGTATTCAGTTTGCCTAGTAGAAGAGGCTAGAACTAGTATTGAAGTATTTCATTGGACAAGAGCATTGTCAGGTAAGATGGGCTTCCTCGTGAAGTGCCCCTCTTTTTGTCTGAAACAATGCTGAACTAACTTGATTCCTTTTTTCAGCACCATTTGTCTAGAGTTCCCAAGGCACTTTGCAAACAGGAATTAGTTTACAGTACCCCTGCGAGGTGCATGCACAATTGCTTATCTTATCTCCTTTCTCAGCTTTCAGCCTGAAGGCAGCTGCTGCCCAACTGGGGGCCATTCAGGGGAAACAAACCTCATGAATTTTAATATAACTATTTACGTCCCACTTTTTTTTTTTTAATTTGGAAGCGTGCTTCTCTATATGTGCTCCCAAACTGGAAACTCAGCTCTGGGTCTGCTCTTGACTTCAGTGGCATGCTGGTATACATTTCCCATGTTATTAACTGGTCCCTTTAAGCCTCCGGTTTGCCCGGTTCCATTCATGCCCCTGGCAGAGTTTCCAAGGTTTTAAGTTCATTTCAGGAAGGTTTCATAATAAGGACTTTGGGAAAATAACATAATCTCCCTTTAAAACATTTCCTTCCTCTCTTTCCCTGGTGGAATCTAACAATGCATAGGACCATCTGGCTGGCAACTGGGACTGCAAAGTGTTTGTTTCTGTTGCTGTGGGGCATCTACTGCAAAGATGCCCTCCCTCTCTTTTTTTTTTTTTTGATAGGCCCAAAGCCCAACATTTTGGGAATGGGCTAAAAAGGCCTCTGGTCTTTACTTTTTATAATGAACCACAATAAAATCTTGGAGCCCACAGGTAGGTACAAAATCCAGATCTACATTTATTTTTTAGTTTCAGTCATTCTCTAAAATTAGAGAAGGGACTGAACTCGAACCTCAGATCCAATAATACCATCCCTGAGAGAGCTGGGCTTGAAAACCACATCTTTCATTCTTGGGTTGAAGTAATAACTACCTAGGACCTGTTTCTGGATCCAGTTTTGTTATGACTCACAGTGGTGGAAATCTCACTAGAACAGGTGATTTCATGAGCTTTCTGCCATCCTGAATACAGTTTCTGGGGTCCAGCAACCTGGCCGGATGGCTTAAGTCCAGACTGTTGCCCTAAGCGCAGCACTGTTCTAGGTCCGAACATGCAATCCCTGGCATGCCCCAACTAAAACGGTACTTATAGCTTTCTATGTAACTGCAGCTCTGGGGACCGGCAGAGCTTCAGGTTAGTAGCACTGTTAGCATCTAATTCACTTTGGGGTTCAGAAAAGCCAGTTTCATTTTCCCCTAAACTAATTTTTGACTCTGTGTTTTTTGCAAATGCTGCAAAAATGAAGGATGGGTCTAAATGCCTTTTAACGGTTACAGTTTCCCTTTCAGCTCTGGCCTCAATACTTCTTTCCCTGGTGGAATCTAACAATGCATAGGACCATCTGGCTGGCAACTGGGACTGCAAAGTGTTTGTTTCTGTTGCTGTGGGGCATCTACTGCAAAGATGCCCTCCCTCTCTTTTTTTTTTTTTTGATAGGCCCAAAGCCCAACATTTTGGGAATGGGCTAAAAAGGCCTCTGGTCTTTACTTTTTATAATGAACCACAATAAAATCTTGGAGCCCACAGGTAGGTACAAAATCCAGATCTACATTTATTTTTTAGTTTCAGTCATTCTCTAAAATTAGAGAAGGGACTGAACTCGAACCTCAGATCCAATAATACCATCCCTGAGAGAGCTGGGCTTGAAAACCACATCTTTCATTCTTGGGTTGAAGTAATAACTACCTAGGACCTGTTTCTGGATCCAGTTTTGTTATGACTCACAGTGGTGGAAATCTCACTAGAACAGGTGATTTCATGAGCTTTCTGCCATCCTGAATACAGTTTCTGGGGTCCAGCAACCTGGCCGGATGGCTTAAGTCCAGACTGTTGCCCTAAGCGCAGCACTGTTCTAGGTCCGAACATGCAATCCCTGGCATGCCCCAACTAAAACGGTACTTATAGCTTTCTATGTAACTGCAGCTCTGGGGACCGGCAGAGCTTCAGGTTAGTAGCACTGTTAGCATCTAATTCACTTTGGGGTTCAGAAAAGCCAGTTTCATTTTCCCCTAAACTAATTTTTGACTCTGTGTTTTTTGCAAATGCTGCAAAAATGAAGGATGGGTCTAAATGCCTTTTAACGGTTACAGTTTCCCTTTCAGCTCTGGCCTCAATACTTTCCATATTATCAGTGCTGTGACTGCAACATTATAGGCCCCCAGGGGCAGAAGTCCATTGTCTATCCACAGCCAGCAATGGCAGAGCCAGGCCAGTGCAAACTTTTGTGTCCCAAAGCCAGCCCATATTCAGGACTCGGTGACCATATTCAGTGCCAAAATCCTGCAGGCACCAGTCTTCAGTCTTAGGGCTTGTTCAGCCTCCCCACAGCCTTGTTAAAGCTGCAAATATGAATACTACAAAGATGTGCCTTGTGTGGTGACTGCTAGGTAAGGAGGGGCTGTCTCCAGATGGGTCACTTTCAAAATACTCTTTACCTAGAGGGTAAAAGTTTCTATAATCTATTCTTAACCCCCAGAGTCATCCCGGTTCTCAAGGTCAGAAATTTTAAAGACAACTTTGCTTTGTGTTCAACATGAAACCTTTTCCTGTGCATTCCCTTGTTTTGATGTACTCCAGTATTTCACGCTGAGCTGCAGCAAGTATTCTTTATGCAGCCTTGTATTCCTTTAACTTTCATATGGAGGTATTTCAAATGCAACCTAACGTAATTAGATTACCCATAATCTCTCCCCGTTATGATTCTACGTGCAAGTGTGTTTGTAAAGAAGCTTACCAGAGACTTAAGTGCACAACTTTAAATCATGCTGACGGCAACAAATGAGAGAAGGGGCCCTCTTACGAAAGCCATTGATGCAAAGGACAAACCTCCGTAATGCCGACCGGTAAAAGGTGATTCCACTGGCCTCGTCTGGGTGGAGGCACATCATTAAGATGCCAGGCACATCGTTTTTAAACTCCTGCTCAAAACCTGTGACAAGTTGATATAGCATCTCTTGCCATCTGTCTCTCCCCTGAATCAACACTAACCCGTATTAATATTGGCTTGTAACAGAGTTCCCAAAGAGACGGTATAGTTTCTATTAAGGTGTCAGCCCTCAAGATAAACTGCATTTTAGAAGCATTTCCAAACAGCCATCACATTGCTGGTAGTATATTAAAAGAGATTATGTTTTGCCACAGACAGCCAGCCTTGTCAGGTCAGGGCAAAACAACATTTTAAGCCGATTGGCTCATATATCTCAAAGTACGTGTGTCCTTGCACAAATTCACTTTTTCCCCCCAGGTATTTAAGAAGATTGATCCTTTTTGAGGTTGATTGATCTGAAATGAAGTCAGATTGACTCCAGAATATGGGCTGGATTTGGGAGATTCCCTCCCCACCACCTTCTATCTGTGGCAGTGATGACAGTAAATTACTTGGATAAGTAGGGATCTGGGATGAATGAAAACCTGATATTTGATGCCTTGGCTTTCACAGACCTTCGGCTTTGTTAATGATTTTGTGAGATGATAAACAATGCTGACACCCCTTAGGTGGATCCCTATGCTTAGACAGCTTTGCCTGGCTTCAGTGCTGCAAGGCTACCCTAAAGCTGGCTTTCTTTGTCAGTGGTAGAGGGACCATTTGACAGGGCAGAGCTATTGCTAGTGGCTGCTACACCAACTTCGTGCTTTGACTGACAGGCAGGGGTGGCCAGAGAAAGGAGGAGCAGCCCAGACTTCCTTTTCTTTTGGCAGGGTGTTTGTGGCTGTGCCTCTCCTGGGCACCTTCAGGCTGCCTCAGCTTACCGAGAGGAGTGACCCGACAGAGCAGCCCCGTTACCGGTGTGTTTTAAAGCTTCTTTTACATCCCTCATCTCGAGTTTTGCTGAGTTTTCAGCTGGAGAGGAGAAGAGAAAGATGTGCAAGTTACAGCTTTGCAGTGGGGTCTCTTTGCATCGCCTGTGGTTGAACAGAAAACTTGACTCCCTTTTCAAATATTCTGTATTATGGTTAAAAAATCTCAATAAGTTCATTTTAAAATATGCAAAAAGAAGAGTCAGGAAAAAGGCTCAAGAACAAATTTACTTTGGTATTCCTGCAAGGAACTTTACTTGGTGACCTGAATCCATCCTTTATCCATCAGTATCATTTATACTTCTCTGTCTGCTTGTCTCAGGAGCAAATGGCAAAGATTTTAAAGATTCACTTTTGTACTACATTAGACAAGCAGTTATATCCATGGCAGTTACAAACATTATAGCCAAGGATACCTACACTTTAACTTTCTGTTTTCATTTCCTTACAGGTTTCTAAAAAAATCTTTGGGATTCAAACTTTCTGTCAGCCAGAGGCGAATCTTTCTCCTAATTTGGAAGGAAAACATTTCAGTGATTTGGAGGAGAGGGGGAGGAAGTGGATAAGTGATAGAAATATTTTTTTTCAGATTTAAGTGTAATTGTGCTTTGTAAAAGTGTTATAAAAATGGATTTTTGGGATTCCAGGTTCATTGTCCATATCAGGTCTTCAGTTTACAAAAAAGTATCTTTTTGAGTGAGCTTTACATGCCAGGAATCAGAAAATCCAAGCAGCCATCTTCCATTGTTGTGCATTATACCCAGTAAACCTTTGGTTTAGCTTCAGTCCCCTTACATCTAGCTCATTTCTTTTTCTGCTTCAGCTCAACCCTGCTATCCTCAATATGTACATGAAACCATCTGATTGTGGACACTTTTCCTCTTTAACGATCTGCTTCTTTTGTGTGCTTTGGAAGCAGGATCACATCAGGTAACATCATAAAGCCTTTATTCAGGATACCAGTAAAGCATATATATGCTGCTTAAGTGATTTAACGAATGAGGCTCCCTGATATTTTTGCACACTTCCATGCCTAGCTCCCTTTCATTACATTGTTCCTGGGGAGAACTGTAGTGTAATAATATCCTTGTTTCCAGTTGCCTACAGCTTATCTGGGGCTTTTTAGTATCCGGGTATGGTTTTCAATTTGCTGGAAAGGTGTGTTGGTATCACAAGAAAAAAGTGGGGGTATGTTCCATGCTTTATTAAGTTCATATGCTTTATAGGCTTTTCAAATGTACTGAAGGCTGAATTCAAATGAACAAATAAAGACTGGCAGGGACAAAAAAGAGAGAGACAGAATATGAAACAGAGGTAACAGGGAGGAAGAGACAAGACGTGGTTAATGGAGAAAAGTGAAAAAATGGCAGAGGTGACAGAAAATTGGGAGAAGAGAGGGAAGCAGGGAGATGGAGAAAAATCTCTTTTGACAGAAACAGACCTTTTAACAGGCAGTGACAGAAAGCGCTATATAATCCAAAACCAGTCTGGTAGCCTGGGGACTGCAAATGCAGGAGCTGGCATCTGAATCAACGGAGCTGAACCTAAAAAAACAAATAAAAATAAACATATGCAGTGAGTTGACAATGGAAGTGTTAAGAGGCCAAATGAATAATCAGAACCAAGGCGGACAAAAATAAGATCTAGGCAGCCAGAAATATAAGAAGGCCCCAATTTAGTTGGAAAGGCTTAATAGGGCAAAAGCAAGTAGTTCCCCTAGAAGTCCATGTTGCATTTCCATTTCTAATACACAGGGGACTCCAGAGTAGGGGAGAACAAAATACAGCCAGATGCAGTCCATCAACTCATTGGATCTGGCCTGTGGGCAGGTGTCTGCCAAGTGAATGGATCCAGCCCACGGGCGGGCGGCAGTTCTGGCAGCCACGTGGTGCCGGGCAGCCGGGGCTGCGTCTGGTGTGCTAGGTCCTCTCTCTCCCTGCTTTCTGGGCCAGGGCTGCTACCCATGTGGAAGTGGAAGCACAAACCTGTCGGCAGCTGTAGCACAGCCCCGAATCTGGACACAGCAGCTGCCAGCTGCATCCACAACTGCTCAAATGCAACTGGCAACTTACAGATCAGGGCTCCAGATATGGGGGGCTGGGGGGAAAGGGGGTGTACTACAGTTGTAGGCAGGCTCTGACAGCCCACAGCTGTAGTGCACCCTGCCTGTCCCTCAACGCCCCACCCCGTGCCCAGATCCTTGACCTGGAAGCTGCTGGTCATGTTTGAGCAGCTGTGGACGCAGCTGGCAGCTGCTGGGTCTGGACTTGGAAGTGTGGGGGGGCGGCCACTGTTCACACTTCCATGCTGGTCACAGCCCCGGACAGGAGGGATGGAGAGAGTGAGAGTGCGTGAGAGAGGTGTGGCCATCAACAGGTCACCAAAACCTGTTAGGGTCCTGCCAGCCCAAATAATTGCCCACCCCTGCTCTAGAGTGCATAGGCAACTAGAACCGCTAACATCACCAAAGGTTTTGCACCCCTGCCTGATGCCAGGATCCTGTTGTAAGGGATCAGGTCATGGCAGTCAGGGTAGGCCACTTGTGTGCAAGGGCACAAGCCAGGGGACAAGATACAAGAACAAGATACCACAAGCCAGGAGTTCCAAGCAGGCCAGAGGCACATCAAGGTGGTCTGTTGTCCAAGCAGCTTGCCACTCTTTGCTCTGGCCTTATAGGGCATGTATACACATACCTGTTAGTGCTGCAGCATGCTGGAGATCCAGCGCATCGGACCAGACTCGATTAATTGCTGCACATGAGCTGACGCGCGCGGTGCTGCACCGCATGCATTTGTATAAACAGCAAAATGCGTGTCAGCATGCAGAAAATGGCAGCGGTGCACTTTTGAACTAAAACACTTTTGATATGTTTTAGTTCAAAAGCAGGCCACCTCCATTTTCTGCATGCTGACGCACATTTTGCTGTTTATACAAATGCATGCGATGCATACATGGGTAAAAATGCCCATAAAGGCTTAAATGGGCAGTCTACTTCTTGTAGCGCTGGAGCATGGCTCATCCTAGTCTTTAATTACTTCCACCTGGGGCCTGGAGAGGGTTCATCTCCATGTGGGATTAGGCTCGTTTATACCCATTGATGTCCATGGAAGTTTGGTGTGTACCAAGAGAACAGGATCAGGCAAGAGATGAACATACCCCCTGACACTATAGGTTGGGAGGAAGGGAACAAAAAAACCATAATATTTTAAAGTTAAGTATTTTTAACCCTATAAAATATTGATTTGCAGTACTGTATGACGCTGAATAGGTGTCTAGCACTTACTGTGTCCAGGGCTATAACAAGTTCATATGAAATCAGTTGTTTTGCAAATGGTATCCTTTGTAATGTTTAGTGTAGACTTTAAAAGTGACAATCCTTCAAGGATGAACAGTAACTTTGAATTTGAGGCTAATAAAAAAGTGGCCTTGCTGGTGTTTGTTCAGACACTTGCAGGTACTCTTAAGCCACTCTCAGGGCTACATGGCTATGAATAAATGGTTTATATTTCTAGTGACACAGACTGGAGCAGCAAATCAGACACCTCATAAGTGATCTGCAAACAAAAGTGGAAATTCCTCATGCCAGAAAAGCATGTGCTGAATTTCAACGTGTTCACTTGACAGTATTTTAACATTTTTTATATCCAGCAAATTGCTTCCATTTCTTCAGTCTTCTTTGCCCAAGAATACATCATCTAAGCTCTTCCAGGCACCGACTTTGTATGTATTTGTCCAGTTCCTTGCACAATAGAACCTCCTCAGTGCTGCAAATGTTGCTGCTATGATTCTTCCCTTGGCTCCCAAGTCCACTCTTGCTGCCAATTTGATTTTGAAAGCCATCAGTGTGTTGGAACTTAACTACATCAGTGATTACATCTTTATCCACGACCCTCAAATCAGCTGACAAAGGCCAGGGTACAGCATGTAAGAACTAGAAATAAGATGCGCTCAGTTGAAGGAGTTTAATTGTGAAAGGAGATGAGGCAAGTCCAGAGAGTCAGAAGACTAGACCACACTGCAAGATTTTTCTCTTTAGTAATTTTTTCATCGTAAGTAGAACAATGAAGGCACTAAAAATTGTACCCCAAGCACAGCCTCCTGTCAGTTTGATGTCCACCAGAGAATCTTTCAGGGTGAAGCGAGTTTCCTTGGGAAGTCCCTGGATACTATGGTGCCAGACTCTATGAAAGATTTGAGAATGAACAAGATGGGTGTACGAAGTTGTGATTACTTTGGATGGTTTTCTACATGTACTGATGGTTTCACAACTTTTTTTTAAAGTCTGTTCTTTTAAAAAAATAAAAAAATAAAAGAGGAACCAGCTTTTATGGAAGGGTAAAGACAAAGGGCCCAGCATGCTGAGAACCACTTGCTTATAAAGTTCATACAGTCTATGCTAAGATCAGTGACCTCTGTCTTGCTGTAAGCAGAAAGGATCACAAAGTTACAGGGAAGAGGTTCTTTTACTATAGACACAACTTAGTCTGATAGTCTCTTCTGTGGTATATGGAGCCGTTTGATTATTACAGCAGTCATGTCAGTGGCAGTACAGGGTGCTCAGGATCTTGCAGCATTGGTCCTAAATAAAGATGTTACAGGCTGAGGCGCTGTTTCGCAGGATGCTCTGTGCCC
>NW_005841853.1:115857-121256 GCF_000455745.1 Alligator sinensis
CTGTGCCTCCACCTCCTCTGACATGAGGAAGAATTGAGGATGTCAGTCCTTGCATAATCTGTACTTAAGAGTGTAACCTGTTTGATAAGTGAGACACATGGGCCAGATTCTCAGTTGATGTAAACTGAGGCACCTCTATTGACTTCAATAGAAAGACCAGCTGAGAAGCTGACCCTGTTTCTCTTGTTCAGAAAGAACTGTACCCATTTTTGATTCTGCATAAATAAGAATGATTACACCAATACTTCTCAGATTAAGACCTGAAATAAAAATGGAGTGTTTGCGTAGATGTCATCTGTGAATTTATAAGAATATTGATAACAGAAGTGTGATACTGTATCACGTTCAGCCTCTCCGAAAACTCCCATTTTAACACGTTTGCAGTCCTGCTTATAACATAAGATCAAAAAACCCAAGGATCATGTGGAAAGCAGAAAATTATGATATATAGTTTGAAGTGTAGGAAGTAGAAAGAGACAGCTTACATCGAGGAGAAAGCTCCCTTTGGAAGACATTTATCTTAAATAATTAGCCATTCAGGGAAGGAACAAATCCCCAGCTCAAAGAAACCTAAATGTGTTTTTATATTCAAACAGCTTCTAAAATTTTAAACGAGACAATTAAGACTTTAAATTGGAAGGAGTCAGAATGGGCTACCATAAGCCCTGTGGGGCTTTTGGGGTGCTGACAGGCCACTTAATCGCAATTAATTTTTGAAATATTTGCAATCCAGCAAATCATTGCCATTTTCCACTGTTTTTCTTCCTTAATTTGAGATGATGTTAGAAGATGCACATTAATGCCAGTCTGAATCTCCGCTGCATTATCTTTTGTAATTATTTACCTTGTGTCAAACAGGGTAATCAATGCTACCATCTCATATCCAAGCGTATAGATTACCCAGTTTTTTTCTAAGCAGTTGTGCAGCTGAGCTGGTGGTTGCCGTATTAAACATCTGACTTCTAGTTCCAGCTCTGAGAAACATGACCATGTGAGATCTCTCAATTATTTTTTCTGCAAGATCAGGGTGGGGCGAAGGAAGCTGGGGGGGGGGGGGGGGGGCATTGAACTTAGCATACAAGAGCTTGAACAACTGTAAAATGCACGTAATTGTTAACACCAGTTAGAAAAGAGGTTACCTTTACTGACCATTTTTGTAATCTATTAAATATCTAAATTGTTTGACAAGATCTATTTGCCAGGAAGCAATGTTAATACATTCATTGCATTATCATTCTTTAATTCTCTGAGTGCCATATCAACAGCTCCATTATTTCTCCTGTGATTAACGTCAGGCTAACTTACAATTGTTTAGGTCATCTTATATATCCTTTTGAATATTGGCACAACCTTACGTATGGTATGCCTTGTCCTCTGGAGCTTCACTAATAGTCCAAGGCTTAGCAAAAATTAGTATTGGTGACTGAGAGAGCTCCACAAATATGTCCAAATTATCTGGACCTGCTACTTTAAAAATATTTGAGTAGATTACATTTAGCATTCTCTTTGGTTACCATTGGAGCATACCATATTTATTTGCATACCACGTACCCCAAAATAAGACATGAATCTTATCTTGGGATGGCAGAATGAAGGAAAAAAAAGTATTTTCTTATTTAATCAAACCATTCTGAACTAATGCCCTTGTTTTAGATAGGTACCTCCATTTTCAGTTGCTAATTGTCAGGAAAATGGCAAGTGTGGTATGTGAATAAACATAGTAATTTCATAAGCATTATAGTACATTAGTCAGAGTCTTTTCAAGATACAGAACAAAAATATTTATTAAATATTAGGTTTTCTTGTGTCATTCTTGACAATTTAACCACCTTCAGCAAGTAACACACCCATTTCATTATTTTGTCCTTGATATGTTTAGAAACATTCTTGCTTTTAATCTAGAGGTTACTTATTTCTCATTGGTAACCCCCCATCCTTGTTCTAATTTTGCTATTTTCTAATTTGCATTAATTGCTGTTGACTTCTTTTTATTTGTCATACATGATTGAATTACTGCTTTAACTTTCCTCTTAACCACAGTCTTTTTTTTAACGTAAAGTAGGTTTTCTGGTAATGACATAACTGTGGCTTTCTGAGAAGCTTATAAAACATTCTCAAATATTCATATTAGCTATCACATTGTTATGGGGAATTCTTCCTTCTAATTACTTGTGTTCAGAATTATTTGCAATAAAGTATAGAGTGTGAGCAAATACATACATTATTTGCACACAGCTAAGAGGATTACAGAGAGATACCATCTATTCGAAAGACACCACAGATTCCTTAAAAAGCTAGTATCCGCTGACAGACTTCTAGCAAACACCATGTTAGCTAGCATGGATGTTACATCTCTGCACACATCAGGACAGCTTACAAGCCATAAGGAACATTACCTCTGACTGCTGTGTGTGGCAGGGCACTGTTGGTGCCTGCCACTTTAAGACCAAAGCTAAGCAGCCAGCAGGTGCTTGATTAAGGCAGCCATTTTAGATCTCTGGCTGCCTATATAAAGAGCTCAGTTCCTTACTGGTTGGGAAGATAGTAACATTGCCTGGTTGTGAGGCTTTGGGTATCATCCTGGAGGTAAGGGCAGGAGCTGTAGGGGATGGTCAGGAGGCTCCTGGTCCTGGGCATGACCTAAAACTGCACCCTGCCAGGAGTGGGTGGCCTGGTGGGGCTCTCAGTGGAGCAGGAGCCCCCAGGAAGTGCCAGGACAGTGATCACCCCAGTGGAAGGTGGGTAGGGGCGCCTTAACTCTAGCCCTCACCTTCGGGTGGGTTGCATGACACTGGAGGCAGTTGGGGCCAGGCACGGCAGCGGCCACCTGAGCCCTGTGGGGGTGCAAGCCCTGAGGAGAAGAGTGGGGGCCAGGCACGGCGGTGGCCACCTGAGCCCGCTGTGGAGGAAAGCCCCATGAGCCCAAGTGAACGGGGTGGTGTGGAGCCCCGAGTAAAGAGGGCAGAGATGAGTAGCCCCAAGCGAAGGGGTCGTGTGGAGCCCCGAGGGAAGAGATGAGTAGCCTTGAGTGGAGGGGGTGGTGTGGAGCCCCAGGTGAGGGGCGGTGTGGAGCCCTGAGTGAGGAGAGTAGGCCCAGGTAGGTCTTCAGATGCTTGAGGCTGAAGTTTGGGCCAGAGGCCAAGTAAAGGGGGCTCAGCCCCAGAGAGAGAGGGGTGAGTTCTAACCCCGGTAAGTCCTCCACTGCTGGGAGGCCAAGTGTGGGTCAAAAGTAAGATCTTAAGTAGCACCATGACCTGCTGCTCCAGGTGGGGAATGAGAGTCCCCTGTGAGACCCTGGAGCACCAGTCGTGGTGTGAGGTACCCCAGCTCCCACATCCAGGAAGGTGGACCCGAGAGAGAGAGTGGGGCTAGTGAGAGGCTGGAGGTAGAGTACCCCCTTGACTGGTCAATGCTGGGGCCAGGACCAGGAAGGTCAAAAGGGCCAGGGGCCCACTGCAAGGGATGTCCAGAGCAGAGGGCCTGGGGTCCTGCCTGGCTTTGGAGGTGAGGCCGGGGCCTGTGTGGCGAAAAGTCCCTGGGGGACCACGCCTGAGAGGGGAGATAGCTACAGGGAACTCGGCAGCCCGAATGATGGTGGAGTAGGCCACCTGAGCAGAGGGATCAAAGCGGGGTCCTGATAGGAGGATTCTGGAGCCCAGTGTGGGGCTGGTGTGACTTAACAGCTGGATGCCATCTGCGAGGCATGGGCTGTGGTGGAGGGAAGGGTCGGAGCTGCAGATAGCGCCCCCTGGCATCGGGGCATAAAATGGACAGCCTCCCACTTAATTAACATTGTAATTAATAAGAACAAGGTGTGGCAGGAGAGTCAGGTGGGAGGCGTGCCCAAAGGCAAGTGGGGAACCTACAACTGTGGCTAGGCGGGGAGCCCCACTTTGCCACACTGTGTTCACCATACCTGATCCAATCCACCTACTTTGTACGTGTCTCAGCAGTGTCCCAACCCTCTGTCCCTTTCCCCTCTATATAAAACCCTTTCTTTCCACTAGTCCATTCATAGTATTGATGAAGTAGCCTATTGCCTATGAAAGCTTGTATCTCTGATCCTGTTAGTCTAGATGCCACACTACCATACCTTTTGCTGTACGTATGGTATGTTATGTTCTCGTGTATGCAGCTATAGGCTGGGACCCATGGCTGTCCTGGTCCTGAAGAGTTACATTACTAGATATACCATTTTAACAGAGAATAGTTTTCATCTACATGAAAATGTAAGTTGATGATACTATGTAAAGTTCCTTTACAATGTTGTTAGTGACTGCAGAAAAGAGTAAAAAGGTTGAACACTAAATTTCAGCAGTCCCCAAGTGAAGGAGGCGGTGTTTTTTAGTAGTCAAGGTGTGGGATGAGGATGGTTGTTCTCCTGGGTACGTTTGTCTGCTACTTAGGTAGGCATCACCTTGAAAATCATAGACACATAGAAAATGAGGGTTTGAAGGGACCTCAGGAGATCACATCTAGTTGAACCCCCTGCTCAAAGCAGGACCATCCCAAACTAGATTATTCCAGCCAGGGCTTTGTTGAGCTGGGCCTTAAAACCTCCAAGGACAGAGATTTCACCACCTCTCTAAGTAACCCATTCCAGCACTTACTCTTCATGTGCCTCATTGTCCCTGTTTCTAAAAGGGGAATAATATCTGTCAGTCAGGATATAATAATAGGGGCTAGGAGGGACCTCATGAGCTCCTCTAGTTCAGTTCCCTGCTCAAAGCAGGATTGTTCCTAACTAAACCATCCCAGCAAAGGGTCTGTCTAACCTGCTCTTGAAAATTTCCAGGGTCGGAAATTCCACAAGTTCCCTAGATAACCAGTTCCAACATTTGACCACTCTCCGAGTCAAAACGTTCCTCCTAATCTCCCATTTAAATTTCCTCTGCTGTAGCTGGAGGCCATTGTTCCTTATCCTGTCCCCTAGAGACACAGGGAAAAGTCCATTTCCATCCTGTGTAATTGCCCTTCAGGTATTTCAAGACTGTAATCAAATCCACCCCTCAATCTCCTCTTCTCCAGACTAAATAACCCTAGCTCTTTCAGCCTTTCCTCGTAAGTTATGCTTCCTAGGCCTCTAATCATTTTTGTTGCTCTCTGCTAGACTCTTTCCAATCTGTCCACATCTTTCTTGAAGCACAGGGCCCAAAACTGGACATGGTACTCCAGGTGAGGTATCAGCAGTGCTGAATGTCTCGGACGGCCAGGGCCGACTCGAGTTACGCTCGTACGTCAGGGCGGGCTGGTGAATGGAGAGGCAGACACAACTTATTGGTTGTAAAAAACTTTACTCACGCCGCTTGCAATCACGACGCAGGTGGTCCGGTCGTCGGAACAACCACACGAGTTGTTCCAGCTGGCGGGGCCCAAGCCAGTTAATCCGTCCGCAATTC
>NW_005841853.1:121413-134893 GCF_000455745.1 Alligator sinensis
GCGAGCCAATTACTAGCCGCCACGTGTGAATAATTTAGCACTGGCCAATAGCGGGGCACAAATTTGCATTTGAATAGCGGGAACTCTTTGCACCGTGCATCTCTGTGCTGCAAAGAAGAAATGCACCCTGCAAAGAAAGCTGCAAATTGGCGGGAACTCTCCTGCACGCAGGCTCTTAATTGCAGCAGAACACTCTGCTGTGCAAAGGAGCTCTCATGTGGCCAGGAAATTCCATAGTGCCGAGGCACAAAAAATCACTGGGTCGTGACACTGAATAGAGTGGAAAATCCATAGTTTCATAGTTTCATAGTTTCTAGGGTCGGAAGGGACCTGGGCAGATCATCTAGTCCGACCCCCTGCCATGGAAGGAAAGAGTACTGGGGTCAAACGACCCCAGCAAGATGGTCATCTAACCTCCTCTTAAAACCCCCAGGTGAGAGCCTGCACCACCTCACTTGGAAGCTGGTTCCAGACCCTGGCTACCCTGACCGTGAAGTAGCGCCTCCTGATGTCCAACTTGAACCTTCCCTCCGCCAGCTTGTGACCGTTATTCCTGGTCACTCCTGGCGGCGCTCGGGGGAACAGGGACTCCCCCAGTGCCTGTTGATCCCCCCTGACTAGTTTATAGCAGGCCACAAGATCCCCCCTCAGCCTTCTCTTCTGGAGGCTGAACAGGTTCAGGTCCCGTAACCTTTCCTCCTAGGACCTGCCCTGCTGTCCCTTGATCATGCGAGTGGCCCTCCTCTGGACCCTCTCGATGCTGTCCACATCCCTCTTAAAGTGCGGCTCCCAGAACTGGACGCAGTACTTCACTTTCCTTAATTTGCAAGTGACACTCCTGTCCGTACAAATCACTATGCTGTTGGGCTTTTTTACAACAAGAGCACACAGTTGGCTCATATTTAACTTCTAGTCCACTATAACCTCCAGGTCCTTCTTTGCAGAACTGCAGCCTGGCCAGTCTTTCTCCAGTCTGTATTTGTACATGTAATTATTCCATCCCAATGGCACAACTTTGTGCTTGTCCTGGCTGAATTTTATGCAGTTGATTGCAGACCAGTTGTCCAGTCTACCTGTGTTATTCTGCCTCCTAGCCCTACCCTCCAGAGCAGGGTTACCAAACTACCAGTAAACTTACTGACTGCCAGTAAAAAAAAAACAGGCTAAAAATGGCTGTTAGTAAAATCCATAAAAATATTTCAGTAGTCAGTAAAACACTAAGCAGCCGCAGCTTGATTGAAGCTTCAAAGAGCTCAGCAGGACTGCCTCGTGGGCCAGCAGGAGCCCAGTGCCCTACAGGCAGCGTTCTCTCAGCCACATGCTGCTGCTGTCCCCCAGGCTACCTGTAATACAGCTGCATCCTCGGTAGACTTCTTTGGGGGTCTGAGCTGGGATGGGGGAACAGAGCTGGCGTGGATAAAGCTGAGGGATGAGCATGGTGTAATCAGGGGCATCCAGGTGTGTGGGTGAGTAGAGGCCCCTGCTGGGGCTGGGGGCATATTGTGAAATAGTTAACAATATCTGAAATTTTATGCAGCTGATGTTGCCTAACTTAAAGGCAATTGTAAGGAATGCTTGTTTCACTATAACACTGTGGGTGAGTAGAGGCCCTTGCTGGGTGGGGCACAAGCAGTGTTGCCAACCTGAGACATCTTTTATTCTTGCCAACGTTTGACTGATAGTGCACTTTTTTTCCACTAGGGCAGCCATCCAGCTGAGCCCCTGAAGCACTAGCACGGAGATGGCATTTCTGTTGGACTATTTTCTGTCCTCTGTGCCTTGTCTTCACCCTTGGGGCCAACGTCTCCTCAGGACTGGCGCCTCAAAACCCGGGCTCCCTTTTTGTTGACTTCTGCATGGGGAGGGCGGTATTTTTAACTGGATTAAAAAACTGCGCCCCCCAACCCTCCCTGTCCTGCAAGAGGGGGACTGAGGATGCGGGCGAGGTGTCCTCTGCCCAGGCTTAGGGCAGTGCTGAGGTAAATTGCCCCTCAGGTGGGGCTGGGTCCTGGGCAGGGCGAGGAGCAGGCAGCCCAGCAGGGGGTACCTCCCCCACCAGCTGGGCTCCCCTCAACCTCGCTGTGAGGCCAAGATGGTGGCAGTGGTGCCCTGAGGTGCAGCGTTTGGTGCCCCCAGCCTTGTGAGCCAAGATGGCGATGGTGGGAGTGTCTTGTGGTGTGTCCAGCGGGGCGGAAGGAGGGGAGGTGCGTTTCCATAGCAGCCTGGAGTAGGTGTTGCACCGGCCACTTCCTGGCTGGTGTGAGGTCACCAGTCCCAGGACAGTGATGTGGGGAGGAGGCAGATCGAGGCCCCGGGAGGAGTGAGGCCAGAGCAAGGTAGGGACAGGACTGGGATGGGACCCCATCTTTGTGCTGCTATTTATGGGGGGTCACAGGGGAGCTGGATGCCTCCATTGCTGCTGCTGGGGGGGGTGCGACTCAGACCCCTCCATTCCTCCTCCCACGGGGGTGCGGAGCCAGAGCACTGTATTTGCATGGGGGTGGGTAGGCCCCTGTGCTACATTATTCCTGGTATGGGCAGGACCTGTCCTTTCCAGGGGAGGAGGCAGGGAATGGTGGGGGGGGGCAGGAGGGAGGTTGATGCCCAAAAGCCCCCACATGCACACTGCTGTGATACTGTTCAGGGGCTTGGCTAATCTGGTGCCCAGGGCAATGGGGCATTTTGGGTGATCCAAAGCTCTGTGATGCCCTCACTGCTGGGAGCTTGGGGGTTTGCACCGGGGCATTTTGGGTGACCTGGGGTCTCTCTGGTGCTCTCTCTGTCTAGGCCACAGGGGCTCCTACCAGGGCAACAAAGCATTTTGGGGGTGCTTTTTGGTGGTGTTGCTCGAGGGCTGGGGGTTTTGGCTAAGCAGGGTCTGCTGACACGTGAACGCTGGCACCCATAATGGTGGAGCTGCCCAGGACTGGGCTCCTCTCCTGTGGGAGCTGGCGCTTGCCTGGCAGCCCTGGTGAGTGGAGCACTTCTGTCCGCAGCCTGGCAGAGATCTGGGTGGTGCGGCTAAACAAGCTTTCCACCCAGCTGGCAGATTTTGTGGCGCTCTCAGTTACCGGGCTGTGCTGAGCCTGCTGACAAAGGAGCCAATTGTTGAACCTCAGGGTGGTTTTGGTCATGTGGACACCTGTCTGCAGGGATCTGGACTGAAACCACTGTAAAACGCTGTCCTGACGCCTATCTCTTGAACTGTAAAGAATAACTCCACTTGTTTCATTTTGGTTTGGAACAGGCACCTTCCTAGAAACTCAGCTATTAGACTGGCTGGGCTTTTGCTCTTAGAGGGGATATTGTTGGAGGGAAAATAGGGTCCTCATTCATCATGAAAAGCCCCTTTCATTGGGGATCAGCTGTGTATAAAGCTATCTAAAATCACTTTTGTATGATTGGTAAGCATCTGAGTGAACTCGTGTATTTCTGGCCTCTAAACCAGTGGTTCTCAGACTTTTTTTTTTGTACCAGGACCCATTTGAAAACATTGATGGCAAGTCCCAACCCGGTGCCCCTCACTCCCGACCCACTGCCTCCTTCCCCCAGGCCCCAGCCCCACAGTGTGTAGGGCGGGGGGGCCCAAGCAGCCGGAAACTCTGCCAGCCTGCAAGGGGAAACCCACCATTTCCCCTGTTTTTTTTCCTTTAAAGAAAATACATTTTTAAAGTTTGTTTGTGACCCTTTCATATATTCTTGCAATCCACTTTTGGGTTGTGACCCACAAGTTGAGCTTGTTTGGGCTGCCATATATTAGGTCAGTATTGCCCAGATCTGAAAGCACTTTGCTGAACTCTTCCTTGTAGTGTAAATATTTCTGCAATGAACAAAGAAGAGGGTGTGTCATTGTTGATTTGTGCTTCCTCGTGTGTAGTCACTCAGTGACTGTGCATAGGTTTTTAGTAGGACTCCTTTATCAAGGAATTGGTGTTTTATTAGTCTTGGGCATTTCTGATCTCCTAGAACAGCAGAGCACTAGGTGCACAAATAAGATTTAACAAGTTTCTCTTTAGTGATGCTGCTCTTAGGTGATTTTGCTTCGTCTTTTTAACTTCGTTTATTTTTACCGATTTATAACTTCTTACTGCAGATTCAAATTGAGTTTGTATGATCATTTTTATTTATTGAAATTGTCTGTAAGCCAGTATTCTCTTTGCCCTCTCATTACATGACTTGGAAGCTAAGAATTTATGACTAAGAGGAAACAAAAAATGAAATTTTTAGAGTTTTAGATATATTCTTGGGAAAGTTGTGCATTTGTCATCTTTGAAAGGAAATACATTTTGGATTAATGGGGAAGGTAGATTACACTAGTGAACTATGGTACTTTACCTGTAATGGGCTCTGGTTAGATAAATTTATCAAGATTTTATATATTCACTCTCAAACTGTGGATATTGCATACAATCTTCTGTGATTTCTCTGCTTCCTGGAGTTTTTTGGAAAGAGACATTTTTAGTTGAAACTTTTTCCATGTTAAGTTAAAATTGTACAAAAATAGGAGTATTCCCAGATCTGTAACAGCCGAATTTCTAATAATTAAAATTGCAATAGTCTCCTTGTGCTTTATGATTTATCTTTGCATAGACACAAACTGCTTAGAACAAGAATGTAATATCCTGTAATTTAATTTACTAAATATGATGCTGAGAGAGAAATTACAGTTTACAAGGGGAACGTTTAATGTAAGGTTGGATAGTGCTGGGTGTGGCAAGATGATTTGAATTATTTCATTTTTTTAAGTAAAAATTGATTTTGTTGACCTAAAGAGCTTCTGACAGTTGAGATACCCCAATGATCTTTTTTAAAGATAAAAACTACTGCTTGAAATATAGAGGCATATGGAGAGGCAACTGTCAGTGTTGCTGAGCTCTTAAATAATTTGCATTTCAACCAAGTATGGTAACTTTATTAACAGAGACACTGACTAGGATACTAGGATTAACATTTCTGGAAAAGAGGAAGTGGTATAAGATATTTACCTTGTATCCGCCTAGTCAGAAGGGATGCATAAAAGGACCTTGGTTCAATATTTTACAAAAAGAGAGTTGGGTTTTTTTTTTAGGAGCCAGTCTTCACAACAAGCTAGTAAGAGCGCCTTCCTGCCTCTCTTACAAGAAGATTATTACATAACACTTTTTAATGTTAGTGTTTCTAAGAGAATAATCGCTCATTGCTGAAGCTTTTCTGTTAAATTAAGGGTGTTACCTGCCAGCAATATAGTTGATGCCTATTTAGGAAACCCCAGCATCTTACCACACAGTAATAAACATGCACTTCTTTTGATATAAAAATAACAGCACATTTGGTAACCATGCAATGCCCTTAAATCTGACTTCCCCAAAGTGCTTCTCTCCGAGCATAAATCTGAAAAGTATATATGCAATACAGTTCTTTAAAATGAATTATAACAGGGACGTCAGACATGATACATTGAATTGTATGATCTGGCCTGTGGGTCTCTGGACTGACCCCATGTGTCCAAATTGGGAAGAGGGGTTTCTCTGCACTGCTGTGTGCACCCTCAGGGGAGGCCTGATTTGTGTGCAGGGTGAGGGTGGGCTTGGGGCCAGGGGCTGTGCTGGCCTCTTTCTGGTTGGGGGGGCTGGGCTGGGGCTGTTGGGAGGGGGGTGGGCTACAGGGAGGACTACAGCCAGCTCAAAATTCCCTATACTCCCCCCTCCCAGCACCGCTGCTGCCTGCCCTGCTCCTGACCACCCCAAGTGCAGCTGTGGCTCAGCACCCCCTCCAGGAAGAGTCTGGCAAGAGCCCTTGACCCTGAGCCCACAGCAGGCAGCCCGCTCTTGCTCTGCATGAAAATCCGGGGTGGGGGGTGGGACACATGCCCCCCCATGCCTCCCCTGGTGATGGGCACAGTGCTGGGGAGCTGCCCCCACTCTCCACCCCTACACACCTCTGGGATGAGCCACCCGTGGGTCTGTCCTGATCCTGGGGTCATACCACCCTCGCTGAGTAGCCTCTGCCCCTGCCCCACTCCTTCCCTCACTGTGGAGGCCACCATCTGCCCTCTCCCCCACCCCTTTCCCCATGCAGACTTACTGGCCAGATGCCGCTCTCCAAGCTGCCAGGCTGCATTCCTGGTTGCATGCATGCTGCAGCTGCATACGTGCACATGGCATTTATCAGTGACATTATCGGCCAAAAAAAGCTGATGGCCAATAATGTTAATTTTCCTGTTATCGGTGCTGATCTGACGTGCGACCGATATATCGGTGTACCTCGAATGGTGATCATCCTTGACCGTGAGGGATTGCCATCACTGCTGTCACCGCTGAAATATGGTAACCTAAGTGTTTCTGTAGTATGGTAGCATATCTACCCTCTTGCAAGCTGCCTCTTTGCATTTTCCTTCTGCTGTATTTTCCTTTCTGTGCTCTGTAAGAGTGCTGCACTCTTACAGTGCCGCAGTGCCACAATGTTCAATCCTAATGCTTGTTTTAGCAATTGATCCAGCAGTTGGAGCTGATCGCCACCATCTAAATGCAACCTTTCCACTGTTTGTTGTTGTTGTTGTTGTTGACATTTTCTGTGAATCCATAAATGTTATGCTCAGTCACACTTTTTTAAGAAGTTGGATAATTGTCTCTGTATGTTTGTATTATCTTTAAGCCTCATGAGATCAAGAGAGTTGAGTCTTAAAATCTGAGTCAGCAGAAGGAATTATTTAGCTTGACTAGCACAGGTGGTCAAGCTGTGCAAGGTATATTTGATTCTGGAAAAAAGAAATAGCACATATTAGAGAATATTGTTTAGTTTACAGAAAGCCTATCTCTAAGCAGGTATTGAAAGAAAACTCTCCTGAGAGCTTAACATTGGATTTTTTGGGTTTCTCTCTCTCCCTCCCTGTCTTGGTTTTAATTTAACTATGAAATTCAGTCATCCCTACCTATTTATCCACTTTTATACATCTGTATGAAATTGTTTATAACAGCAGGATGGAGATTATTCAATAAACATTCTACAGTGTACTTGCTGTGCCTTCTCTGTTGTAGATTAGTTTAGTGCTGCATGTTTAGCTCTGGGGAAAACCAGGCACGTATTGTTAAAGGATCAACATCTGGCCTTCCTGGATGTGTTGTTCAGATGTGTTGTTCAGATTTGGATTTATATATTTGACAAGTCTGATATTTTACGCTCACTAGATGGAGTTGTCACTTTTTAGAATTTAGTTTCCGGGAAAAATATTAGAAATTGGAGCTAAAACCATTTTATATTTGCTAAATTGTGTGTGGTTGTATCATTATACAGAATTCCTCTTATTAAATCTTCCTACTTAATTGAATTTTGTGGGCAGGAATATGACATTTTATAATAATTTTTACAGTAACTAGAAAAAACGGATCGATCTTGTATCTTTCATGCTTCGTGAACATTTATTACCCATAAGAAAGCCATTATGCTTATGAGCTAACCCCTGAAGACCTGCTAGAATCACTATTTATAAGAGTGAAAACTTCAGAAGATTAAACTTTAAAATGTTATTTCATATCACAAAATGATAAAATTGATTGATAAAATTCAAGAGTCTGACCAAGATTGATTTATTTTTGTGAGGTGCTTTCACAAAGAAGATGGAAATCTGAATCATGAATTGTTAGTATTGTTTTTACAATTTTAAAAATTCAATCTCTCTTTCTCTCTTTTTTTTTTTTTCCTCCCACCCCTCTTCAATGAATACCATTGATGGTCAGGACATGTATACCTCTGAGAAATATTCTCCAACAAGATACCTTGCTTCAATAATTAATTTGGATTACATGCAAAAATGCTTCCAGTCATGAGTGAGTATATTCCTTCATTATACCATATCTTCATAATTTTTGGTACTCGGGTATTAGGGTTGTGCGAAAGTTCGGTCAGTGATTCGATTTGACGGAGATTCAGCCCAATTCAGTGGCCGAAACTCTGGATCTGAATTGAATCAGGAGACCCTTTAATCTCTCCAAATCAAATTGGAACCCTCCAAATCGATTCGGAGAGATTCGATGATTTGGGCATAAACACCGCTTTAAATGTTTTTTCTACGTACCTTAAGGTACCAGGCGGCTCGCGAACGCTGAGATTGTGGGGCAGATGGAGTTCCCACGGGAGCACTTGGCAGCAGACCTGGCAGCAGACATGCTTGGCAGCAGACCTGGAAGTGGACCAGAAGCACTCCTGGTCCACTTCCAGGTCCACCGGGGAGCGGGTAGGGGAACCCCGCTGCCCCCTGGCTTGGCGACTGGTACTTCCTGGTTTCGGGGGGGGGGCACCCAGGGTCTCCCTGTCGCTGACTGTTAAGCCAGGGTGGCACAGCGGATGTCCCCTGCATGCTTGGTGGTGGACCCAGAAGTACTTCCAGTCCACTTATGGGTCTGCCGCTGAGCACGTGGGGGGCCCTCCTGTGCTCCTGTGGGATGCTCCATCCACCTCACAATCTCAGTGTTCACGAGCCGTGCCTGGTACCTCGAGTTATGTAGAAAAACCATTTAAAGCTGTGTCTATGGCCAAATCACTGATTCTCCAAATCGACATCGAATCTTCAGATTCGGATTCGGCCAAATCAAATTGGGACAGTGATCTGAATCAAAGAATTGCATCACTGTCCCCCGATTCGGGCTGAATCTGAATCCAAATATGGCTTGCTTCACACACCCCTATCAGGTATTAAAGATCTGTAAAACTTGCTTCAGTTTAAAAGAAATGCACATTTCTTTACTAGGTTTTGAAAGTGTTTTGTTCACAAAAAATATCTGGAGTTGACATATGTGAGTGGCCTGTCCCTCCCCCATTTAAAAAACAAACAAAACACGGATTCATAGATTAGATTAATAGATTTAGAGTTTGTTAGGGGCTGGAAGGGACCTCACAAGATCATCGGGTCCAGCCCCCTGCACTAGGGAGGAAAAACAACTTGGGTCAGGTGACCCCAGCGAGGTGACCGTCCAGCCTCCTCTTGAAGATTTCCAGGGTAGACAATTGCGCCACCTCTGGAGGGAGTTTACTCTGCGGTCTGGACATGCTAACTGTGAAGAAGTTCTTTCTAGTGTAAAAAATTGCTCAAGATTATTTTTAAATGGAAGGAAAATCTATTTATCAAATAACTGAGTTTTTTTGTACATTGACTACGGCCCAGCAGAAAGGTATATGCTAATTTATAAGATGGTAATTTGGGATCTTTCTGGATGAAAGAAGTTTCTGAAACTAGTTGAACACGTTTTCTGTTTGAATCAAATAAACCACTGACAAAAGGAGAAAACTGTTGCTAAGAACTGTAGAAAATGTGGTGTCGGCTAAATTAAAACATTGGAAAAAATCATTATATAAATGAATGGATTTCATTTTAAGGGAACAAGAAAATACATTCATCAAACTCCATTGCAGAGGAGTGACTACAAAAGAATTTTGGCACGTGTGCGAGAGGGCTGGACTGGATAATCTGAGGATGATGGTGGTAACAGTTTGATCTCGCAAACAGAGACGCAGAAAGAAGTAAAAGGAAAGTGTCAGCTCTAGTTTCAGAGCTTAATCTGTGGTTAATATATATGATAGGTGAGAGTCCTGTCATTAGTTTTGTTATTACTCTATTAATCTGTTAGTACTTTATTACTCTTTCCAAGCTTGCTGTTACCACTGGCAGAAAGAGTTAAACCTATGCACATAACATTAAGATATCTCTAACAACACTGGTTCTGCTTCTGTTGAAGTCAATGGCAAAAGCCCCATTCACTTGTAACTTGGTTCATATTCATAAAGTGGCTAAAGAAAGAGCCAATGTTTAACTTCACATTTATTCATAAAGGAGAAATGTCAGTTCTTGCTTATCAGTAAAGGACAACATGGATGGAAATGTTGATTGACATCCTTTTTTTTGCAGGTTAATCAGCTAACCATTATCAGGCTTAGTTTATTCAATTTGTGAAACTTTGTCACGTAGCAGCTATTCTGGCTGAATCTGTTAGTAGGCTGAGAGGGTTTGTGTAAAGTTAGCAGTGTTCTCTTTCACATACCTGTTTACATCTGGTGAGTTGCTTTCATTTATAATATGTATAGCATTACGTACATGGCATCTTTTTCTGGGTAGTTGTTATTAAGTAATCCAGGTATTTCATAAACCTATATATCCTGGTTTGTTTTTCTCTGCTGGGTTCATCTTCCTTTGTTTTATACAACATCAAGCATGCTTTCAGTGCCCAATGAACAGAATTGATATTTGTTGCGTCAGACGCATCTTCCTTCCTTTTAGAGCATAGTTACTATATCAACAGAGATATACAGACATTTTTGGCATTGTTTCTTATAGAAACACTTCAGGTTTTGAGAACTCCTAGAGGCTGGGTGAGATCCCAAATGATTGGAAAAGGGAAAATAATAGTGTCCATGTTTAAGAAAGGGAATAAGGAGGATCTGGGGAATTATAGACCAGTGAGTCTGACCTCAATACCTAGAAAGGTTATGGAGAAAATCTTCGAAGAATCTATAGTAAAGCACCTAAAGGTGAACAAGATGGTCAGTGATGGCCAGCATAGATTCACCAGGAGCAAGGCAAGCCTGATCAATCTGATTTCCTTCTGCGATAAGGTGATCAGCTTTGTGGACCAGTCACAGGGGTGGGGGAGCAGTCAGTGTGATAATAAACCTTGTCTTTCGCAAGGTTTTTGACATCATCTCCCACAACATTCTCATTAATAAGCTAAGGAAATATAGACTAGATGGAAGTATTGACACTGGCTGGATCATTGTGCTCAATGAATAGTCATCAATGGCTCAGTGTCTGGTAGGGGTGTGCGAAGAGGGCCGTATTTGATTCGGGTTCAGATTCAGCCCAAATCAGGGGACAGTGATTCGATTTGTTGATTCAGATCACTGTCCCCGATTTGATTCAGCCGAATCCGAATCTGAAGATTCAATGCTGATTTGGAGAATCAGCGATTCGGCCATAGACAGCTGTAAATGTTTTTTTTCTACATACCTTGAGGTACTAAGTGTGGCTTGTGAACACCGAGATGGTGGGGTGGATGGCCCCCTGTGTGCTTAGCGGTGGACCAGGAAGTGAACAGGAAGTACTTCTGGTCCACTTCTGGGTCTGCTGCTGAGTGCATGGGGGTCATCCCCTGTGCCCCTCCGGCTTGGCAATTGGCCACAGGGGGATGCCAGGTGCCCCACCAGATCCAGGGGGCACCAGTCACCAAGCCAGGAAGGCGGGGCGGGGGGGCCCGCGCACTCCCCAGTGGACCCAGAAGTGGATCAGAAGTGCTTCTGGTCCACTTCTGGATGCAGTGGGGACCCCCCCATGCTCCCATGGGACACTCCACCTGCCGCACAATCTCAGCATTCACGAGCTGCCTGGTACCTTGAGGTATATAGAAAAAACATTTAAAGCTGTGTCTATGTCCAAATCATCAAATGTCTCCAAATCGATTTTTGTACGGTTCTGATTCAATTCAGAGAGATTAAAGGGTCCTCTGATTCAATTCGGATTTGGAGATTCGGCCACCGAATCGGGCGAAATCTCTGCTGAATCAAATCAGTGACTGAAGCTTCTCACAGCCCTAGTGTCTAGCTGGGAGGAAGTATCAAGTGGGGTTCCCCTGGGTTGTGTCCTGGGTCCAGTACTGTTCAACATCTTCATTAACAATTTTGATGTGATCAAGCGCACATTTAACAACTTTATGGCTGACACTGAGTTGGACAGAGTTGCAGACACTTTGGAGGGCAGAGCTATAATCCAGAATGACCTGGATAGAATTGAAAAATGGTCCACAATCAACCAGATGAAATTCAACAAGGAGAGGTGCAAAGTGCTGCACTTGGGATGGAATAATTGCATGTACAAGTACAGATGGGGAATGACTGGCTGGGTTGTAGCACTTCAGAAAAGAACTTGGAGCTTACAGTGGACCATAAACTGAATGTGAGTCAACAGTGTGTTGCTCTTGTTGCAAAGAAAGCATTCTGGGTTGTATCAACAGAAGGGAAGTGATTCTTCCATTTTATTAAGCACTGCTGAGAACTGATCTAGAGCACTGTGTCCAGTTTTGGGCCCCTCACTGCAAGAAGTATGTGGACAGATCGGAGAGCAACTAAAATGACTAGGGGCCAGGGAAGCATGACTTAAGAGGACAAACTGAAAGGGCTAGGGCTATTTATTGCTTATCTATTTGATAAGTCTTCAAATGCCCGAAGGAAGATGGACTACGCAGAGTAGGAGCAATTGCTTTAAGTTTCAGTAGAGAAAATTTACGTTGGAGATCAGGGGGGAATTTCTGGCTTTGAGGTTGGTCAGGCATAGGAACAGGCTATCTAGAAGAGAAGTTGTGGCATCTTCATCCCTGGAATTTTTCAAGAGTAGGTTAGTCAGACACTTGGCTGGGATGGTTTGGTCATAGATGATTCTGCCTTGAGCAGGTGGCTAAACTAGATGACTGTGTCAGATCCCTTCCAGCCTGACTTTCCTACGATCCTGTTAGTGCTGTTATTGCTTTGGCAAAATCTCATTGAATTCATTGGGAATGTTGCTTGAGCTTTAATTTGGAACTCTGGTCTGATGTTGGGGGGAAATGAAAAGCCAGTTCAGTAAACTGTACAGTTCAATTAAAAGGTTAGTATTGTCCAATGTGACTGCAGACCTTGGGTGCTGATTATGAGACCTGGTATCTCAGAAGTATTGAGGACTTGGAGCTCCAGCTGAAGTCAGTGGGAGTCCTTAGCTTTGAAAAACGGACTTCAATTACGCTGCATAGCTATGCTCCAAAGCTTCAGTCACACCTTGGTGTGGATACAGATCCTCAGTACAACCTCTGTCATTTGAGGCTGGTGGCCTGAGGCAGAAAAACTCCTCATACTGGGAGAACTGTCTATACCAGGGAGTTGGGTGCCTTTTCCTTTAATTAAGATTGTGTACATATGGCTATGAACTATACTGTCTGATGGAAGTATTAATGTTAAGGGTTTTTTTCTTAAATAAGCCTGTAATATTCTTCCCTGTAATATTCTAATCCCTTGTTCTAAATACCTTGAACATTCAGAAATATTTCTCATCTCAATGTGGAAGCATTCCTTTACATACCTCTTCTGAGAATTATGTCCACAGATAAACATCAATTTAAAAGGGCTGGAGCCTTAAACCTGCAATTTGAAACCTTTTAAACAGTGTATGCGGTTCTTGCAGACCTAATTGTCATGCTTAGGAGTGAAGTTCCAGTTTCATGTATGATGCAGCAGTCTAGGTTGTCAGTCTCTTCTGTTTCCATCACAGGTAACCACAATGTTTAATTTCATTAATAGATTTCTGAAGCTCTGCCTTGCCACTCGTTCAGGTTTTTTGCCCCCACTACTCCTTTTGGAAGTCTGCAGAACCTCACTTTATCTGATGGTTGAAAATGTTCATCCATCTGATCTTCATCTTTTAATTTATTTATGGCAAGTTTATAGCCATTTATTCTTTTCTGAGCATGGACTAGGAGTTTAAATAGCT
>NW_005841853.1:134924-152094 GCF_000455745.1 Alligator sinensis
TATACTTGCTTCATAGCTTTTATAGTGTGCTGTGAGATACTAGGGTTTGTTATTTTTATAATCTGAATGCCCTGACTGAATATAAAAGGTTAATATGTAATGCCCCAGTACTGCTAATGCTTGCTCAGATGCTTAGTTGTAAGCACATGAGTAGTTTGAATTTACTGGGACACTTCCAGTCTTAAACATTAACCTATATGTAAATGCTTGCAGGATTGTGCCCTAAAAAGTGAAGAATATTTATGGAAAGTACAGTTTAACTTGCATGGCAGTTGCTGTTACTCTTGGATTGTGTAGCATGTGTCAGCTACACTATAAACAAGTTAAATTTTGTAGGTGATTTATATTGGAGCTTTTATATCACTACATGGATTGCTAATGCTTTTATAAATATCTTACTGATTTTACAGTAAATCCAGATTTCAAGTCATATTTTTAGTAAATTGTTTGTATAGTAATTCAACTACATAATGCATTTAGGACATGATAATGAAGTATAGCAGGTTGAAAGTAGACTCCTTTGGATTTATTTTGTACTTAAATATTGCAAGATAAATTGCTTATCACAGAAATCCTAGCTATACCTAATCTTCCAAAAATCCCACAAGAAGGAGCCTGTTTAAGCTTTTAAAGTTTTCTCATCTTGGTGACATTTAGCTGCAGGATGATTCACAGTCTCTCATTACATTTTTTTCCCTGTGATTACAGGCTTTCTACTCTTAGTGTGTTTTTTTTCCCCCCTCTCTGTGATTTCTCCATTGAAGAAAAAGAAGGTCAATACAGTGAATCTAATCTGTTCCTTGGGCTGCTACATTAAATTTGGAATTTAGAAACAATTAAACTAAATGTTAGTACACTGTTGTACTAAACACTATCATTCTTGCAACAACCTGCTGACTGCTTCAAGTTTTTTAATCCATGGCATACGTTGCCAACTATTATTTCCCCTAAATAAACTCTGCTCTCATAACAAATTGGACAAAATGTTTTTGCCCTGACTGCATTTCTGTACTTAGTTCTGTGTCCTGCGCTCTAAAAACCTTAAGCTTGGAAGCATGACTTGGTGTTTGTATGCTTCAAGAACAGATGTTTGCTTTTCTTTGCTTAGTAGACATGTAGAGAAAACGCTTATCTTCTGTGTTTGGAAAGCAAGGGCTATTGCAGTCTAAGTCTTACATACAGACAGACAAGATGGGACTGATATGGAGATGTGAAGCCGTGCATTTCTCCTGATCAGACAGCTTGGTAGTGAACAAAGTTTGCTATCATGTGGTTGGCTGGCGGCTTCATTTCCTCATTACAGTTGACAGTCTCATTGACTCTTAGTAGAGAGGCCCTAGTTTGTATGAGCATGGCAAGTGAATTATTCTCCAGATAAAAGATGTACCGTTCTGTTGTTATTACAGTGTGGGAAGCTTGTTTTAACGATGTGTTTTGTTTTTTTTTCCTGTGGCCAAAAAATGAACTCAACTGTCACCTTTTTAGGAGCAGTAAAATTCATATCTACATAAACCAAGCAAAATGGGCCAAGATAATTGGGTGGGGGGAGGGCAGAATACAAAAATCTTACACAGAACTGAAAATGTTGGGTATTTTTTATGTGTTCATAAAATTTCCTAAGTATTGCAAGACAAGGTTCCTTGGGTGAATTTGATATCTTTTATTAGACCAACCCAAATAGTTGGAGAATAGCTAAGTATTGCAAAGGACTTGTCCTGCCCTGTTTTCTTCCCCCCTCCTTTTCCCTTCTTTCCCCAAGTATTGTAAACCAGATTACATTTGGAGTGAATGTGCATGGTCAGGTTAAGGTGGTGTAAACTTTGCCGTAAGGCAGGGGTCAGCAACTCCCAGCACGTGGGCTGAGCATGGCACACGAGGCCATTTTGCTCGGCACACCACTGCCAGCCTCACACAGATCTGGGGGGCGCAAGCCCTCTCTGCCTCCCAGGAGTGCACGCTGCTGCCGGGAGCCAGCCTCACCACCTGCCCAAGCACACAGCAGGCAGCGGCAGTGGGTGGGGGAGGTGGCTCCTGCTGCAGCAGCCACTGTCTTCTGTTGGGGGCAGGGAGCTGTGGACCTGGGTCCCTGGGCCCATAGCCCTGGCAGCTGGGGGCCCCCTCCAGCAGGGCTGGGGGGAAGAAACTTCGGTGGGAAGCAAGGGGCACAACCAGGGCTGGGGGGCTGTTGTGGGGGGGACCCACACAAAATGAATACACAAGATCAAAAGTAGTATCAGAAGTGTTATTTATTATCACCAGGTTTACAATTTTTAGAAAGTCTGGTATTTACAAAAAAAAGGGAGCATTTATGATTATTAACTATACTAATATGCAGTGCATCCTGCCCTCGTTTTTTTTTTTTCTGGCATGCCGGCACTCTGGCATCTTCCATTGTAGACACTGTGTTTTTTTCGGCACTCCGGCCAAAAAACATTGCCTACCCCTGCTCTAAGGCATCATTTGAAGCGTGTGGCTACAGTGCCCTTTGTGTATTCTGCATAGTGAGTTTTGCAGATAACTAAGGCTGATTGATTAAAGAGCTTTTTCAAATACTTCATTACAGCTGCTGCCAGTGAGTTGAAATATAATGTTAAAAAGGAAGGAGACTAAATGCCTCTCATCCACAAAATAAATTGCATCCTTAGAAAAATGAAGTGTGTCAAAATGTCCTTATTATAAAGGATAATAATAAGCTGCAAAGGAAGATTGTTATTTTCTTCTTATGCGTAATGTATTAAGGTTTTTAAACTTTTGCATCAAGATGGCACAGTGTTTAAATTCTAATGAAATCTAGGTTGCGTGAGGTTATTTATTAATATTTTTTTCTTCCCAAGAGTTGCCCTTCTGACTTCACAGGATAATGTGCAGTCTCAAATTGTAGTATTTCTAAAGGTTATGGAGATGAAAAAGAAGATTTAATTCCCAACTCTTCATTATTGAAATTGGAAACAACAGTCTAATATCAAAGGTTTGGTTATAAAATCTGAATTTTAAGGAGCTGTGAAAAATGCAGATTCCCAGAAGTTTGAAATGAAAAACTTCAGATATTTTGTAATGAACTAGTGGAAATTTTTAGGGATTGAATTGAGAAAAACCCCATCATAACACGGAAAACAAAATGTATAAGTGACATTTAAGATTAGTAAACTGCTAAGCTCAATTGCAGGGGTGGGCAATTATTTTGGCTGGGGGGCCACTTAATGAGTCTTGGTGAGTTGTCAAGGGCTGCACATCTAAAAGATTTTATAAGATATCATTTAAACAAATTATAGATAAAAACAAATCATATACTAAAAATGAAACATCTACTATAACATATTTTAATTTTATTTCAAAAAATATTTTTTGTCCTGATTTGTGTTTTTTGAGTAGTGTGTGTATAGATGTATATAGCAGTGTTTGCACAATAGCTCAAAATGAAGTCTTACTCTTGTATATTGTGTGGGGGGGTGGTGCATGTGTGTGGGGGGGGGGGGTCTGTGCGTGTGTGTGGGGAGCTGCCAGTGTGCCATACCCTGGGAGCCCACCAGTGGTCGTGTTCAGAGGGGGGGAGGAGGGGGCAGATGCAACACAGTTCTCCCCCACTCCCACCCCATCTGGCCTGCAGCAGCCCCTGTGGCCCTCTGCATAGGGCTGAGCCCCAACTGCTTCTGCCCAGGGCATCCCATACCCTCCAGCCCTGGTGAGCGCACACACCTTCCTGGTGGGGCTGCTCCTGGTGCTGCTGCAGCCGCCCGGGTACAGCATGGCTCCCCCTGCTCCTCCTCCTCCTGCCCCTGCTGCCCTGCTCCAGGCTGGAAGGAAGCTGCAGCTGGGCAACTCCTGCCCCAGTGTGCATTTCCACCCACTCTGCCCACCTGGTGCAATTAGCAGCCACCTGCGGGTGATCGAGTGGGTGGAAGGTGGTTGGGAGGTGGAGCTGGAGCCCTGCGCGCTGGGGCAGGAGCCACTCAGCTGTGGGGCTCCTGGCCCCACAACCCAGAGTGGTGCAGCAGGGGCAGGAGGAGAAGTGGCTTGAAGCAGGGTGGGGGGAGCTGACCAGCACCCAGGTGGATGCAGCCACAATGGGGAGCAGTCCCGCTAGGGAGCTGTTCATGCTGGCCAGGGGTGGCAGGAGCATGGCACAGGCTGCCCTGAGTGGGGCTGTGCCCCATACACGGCGCTGCAGGAGCAGCTGTGGGCCAGTTCCAGTTAAACGGTGGGCACCTGCCTGTGGGCTGGATCCAGTCAGTTGGCGGGTTGGATTCTGCCCACCCCTGCTCTATTGTCTCTGAAAGCTGTCGCTGACAACATTTAGTACATTGCATCGGAAATATTAATACTGCATGTTTTGCTGGAACAGACCCATAAACTGCTTCTTTCTGAATTAACACAACAGAAGAATGATCAAATATAGATTATTTGCTATTATGTGATGTTCCAGTTAGGTTCTTGGATCTCAAAAGCGGAAGTATAAGAAGAATTGAGACTGTGAGGGGAAGACTGTATAAACAGTCAGATTAAATCTGTTTCTAGTAACTTGTTTAAACTAACTTTAGCTCCAAAAAGGAAGAGTGCTTATATTCTGAACTTTTTTGCTCTTTTTCTTGGCTGTTTTTGTCTTTGTAGCTACTTAACTCTTTGGTATTTTAGTTGCTAATTGCCACTATCTTCAGAAACTGCTTGGGAATGCTGGGTCAGCTGTCTGGCGTCTCTGCACAGCAGTTAGGGAGTGGTGGGTAACAGCATGCTGGAAGCAGGCCTCTGGGCTAAAATGCAGAGTTGGTGTTGCAAAGTCAGAGCTAATAAGATACAAAAACTTTCTGGACTTGCAGAAAAAGCCTAGCCAAGCTGTCATTAGGAAAATTGGACAGAGATTGGATTTAGGTACTGTTTCTTCTTATAGAGCATCTGAAAGAGGGCGTCTTTCTCTCATTAGCTGATAAGTAGAAACTTGCATTTTCCTGTCACTTTTAATCCTATAATCTTTTTTTGGCACATTAAATATGATAGGTTGCTTTTTTAATAGCATCTACATTTTAAATATTCTGAGGTCAGCAGTAGATGTCTTTTGTAACTGAGTTATATAGCCCTTTGCCAAAATAGATGGATATTTTTAATTTCAGTGTCTTTGCTTGCAAGCGTTGAGCACAAAGTGCTAAGTATTCTTCCTACTTTCAGCATACTGATAGTTGGCTAGCAAGGCAAGCTGCAGTTTGCAGGTACAGGAAACCTTCACTATTCACGGGTTCAGCATTTGCGGTTTCAAATGTTCGCGAATGCCGAACTCGCTTCTTAAATATACGTAAAGGAGCTACTCTGGACCTCCACACTTGCCGCCACCGGGCTCCTGCCAGAGCAGCCATGACCCACCCCCAGCTGCTAGGGGCACTGAGCTCATGAATGCAGACGGCGTTCATGAACACAGTGCCTTATTCACGGATTCGCCATTGGCGAAATTGGGGCATACGAGAACGTATCCCCGTGAATGGCGAGGGTCGCCTGTAGTGATGATCATGCGTCACAACAATGAATTGCTAATGGGGAGTGGTTTGCAGAGATGACCCTGTTCGGTGATTTATACCCCTTACGTGAAGAGTCGTAGAACATGTAATGCTATGTTATGAAGTCTGTCCCAGAAGACGAGGTAATTCTCCATTGACTGCATGTGTTCCTATCTCCCTCCATGCCAACAATTATTTGAGGAAACAACTCACTTTCCCATGGCTTGGTGTTACCGTTTGCAGATAAGGAAATGCCTTTGAGTTTTGTCAGTACAAAAAAAGCAGTCTGGTCCTATCCAAAATGCTAATTTGGCTTTGTGCTCCACAGGACAGTTATGTTTCCTGCTTAACTGAGGAAGTGGAATCAGATGGGGGCTTCCTTCATCACTGTGGCCTGACTTTTCGCTAGTTGTTTTATTTACTGGAGACATTTTTGGAAGCTTTTTGTTTCCCTTCTAAAGGTCCATCTTTGCACTGAAGATGCTTTGTTGACCCTTTTGCTTTTTTTCTGGGAGGAAGGGAAGTTTCTGTCTGTCTTATACACTGACATTCTTCAATCCTTTCTACTTGAGCTGTGCAAGGATGAAGAGCCCCCATAGTCCCCATTACCAAGTGGCAGCTTCTGTCTAACTTTATGGGCATTTTGGCTCCTATTACAATGGTGTCAGCAATACCCAAGATACTTTTGCAGCTTCTCCCTAGCCCACAGCCAAGTACTTGAAGAGGAATTGGAGGACAACAAGTCCCAGTGAAACAGAAGCCTGCATTTGCTGGTAGGACCCTTGTACTCCTTTTGGGATTCATATTCTGGTGACATCCGGTGTTTTTGTCCTGTGACACAAATATGTTTTAGTTGTGTAAGAGAAAGTCACTGGGGCTGTTACCCTATCTAGGGAGCTATTATATGGCTTGCCTAAAGACAGAGGTTGCACTGAATACTTACAATTTCTTAGGTATGCAGTTGAATATAAGTTTACTTAGTTTCTTAATTTCTGCTTTTAATTTTATTTAAAAATAGTGAATGGCACTTCTTTCTAGCTGAGTAGCTTTCCCTTGTGGTTTGGGTCAAGGTGTGCTTGGATCAGTATAGTAGAGTAAAATATGCTCGATACGTAAGAGTTAGTTTGTTAAAATAAATGAGATTTAATACAGAACATATTTATTGATAATTCTTCCCTTTTCTTTTTCTTGTAAATTGAATTGATAGTTAGTTCATCACCAGATCCTTTAAGATTTCATAACTAACTAGTGGATCTCAGCCCCTTTTTCACATAATTTCTATTCATAGATTGGCCAAGGGATATAAACTTTTCTGGTTTTTCACCTCCCAGTTAGTTTTTTGACTTTGAACTAGTTATTGAACTGAATAAAGTGACATGAAGACAGTATTGTCTTTGCACCTGCAGACAAGGCCACAGCTGTCAAAAGTTGATTTATCACTTTCAGCAAATTCTGGTTCCAGGTGCTTAAACAGTTACTTCTCCCTCAGTTACTATACGGTGTGTATATAAGTCAACTCCATATTTCTGATCCAAAAAGTTAGGATTTTCATAGATCCAGTGTATAAGTCAACCCTGCTTTACTGGAGCCACGTCCAAGGGAGGCTTGTCCCATGGGCAGCATGGGGAGGAAGCAGGGAAGTGGCCGGGTTTGCTGGTGGAGAAACGGCTAGGCTCTGCAGAAAGAAAGGATTGGGTCGCTCACCACTTCTGCCTTCAGCAGGCTCCTGTAGGCATCAGGACACCTGGGGCTGCCCAGAAAGGAGCTGGCTTGTCCTGTGGGCAGCATGGTGAGGTTGCAGGAGTGTGGCTGGGTATGCTGGTTGCAGGAGAAGGTGACGGGGATGGCTTGCGAGGCGCTGGAAGCCCAGGCTTAGCGAAGAGTTTGATCAGGCCTCCCCAAGCTGGGGCAGCATCCAGCCCACTGGCAGTCTGCCTGGCCAGGCCTGCGGGACACTGCCACTATGGAGGGAAGGCTCATGTTCCCCCACAGATCAGGGGTTGGCCAGCCCACTGGCAGCCCACTGGCCACTCTGTGCCCTAATGCTGCTGGGGGAGGTGGGGTGCAGGCAGGGTTATTGCTTCTGCACTGTTGGGCAGCTCCACCTTACTGGCCAAGATCCACTCGTGGGGCAACCACTGGTGTCCCTGGGCAGACTTGACAGGTGTCGGGTTTGGGCACCCAGCCTGGCTTTGGGGTGTTGGGCAGGGATGTCAGGGAGGCAGGAGCCTGGCCTGGTCTCAGTCAGTGCCAGGGAAGCCCCTAGAAGCCAGCATGCTACCTCCCTGTGTGGCAGGGCACCAGCATGAAGTCCAGCTGAAGTACTGATATGATGTATAAGTCGAGGTGGAAATTTAGGGGTAAATACTTTGGCTCCAAACCTTGACTTATACACTGTGAAATATGGTAAATAGTTTGACTTTCTTTAAAACTTTGTCAGCAAATGTATATTGCTTGAGCATTACCTTTATTTAAATTAAATTATGTAATAAAGGATAGGCAGAAGGCAGGGCTGGGTGTTTTGGCTTCAATAGGCTTGTCTGAGTATATACTGAACATATGTCAACCACTTACCTCTCTGTGGTGACAGGTGATTGGCTGTGCCCTTATGTTCCCTGCTTTGTAGGGTGTTCTTTGTGCCCACTTGTGCACAAGGGCTTTAAGTGATGATTCTGGGAGTTTGTTGCATTGATGTCCAGACTTGATGGCCCAGGAGGCAGGCCCCTTCCAGTCCTATGTTTTATAAGTTCTCAGAGTCTCAAACACATTTTATTTAAAAAAAAAAAAAAAAAAAAGCTACCAGTGTAAATTGTGTGCGTTTGTGTAAAAAAAACAAAACAAAAAAAAACAACAACCGCCCCCTATGTAAAATAATGCAAACTTTAAAAAATGTAAACTATGGCAACTTCTGTTTGTAGCTCAGGCTACAGAGGCTTGTGGAAACCCAATGTTCACCCTGAATGGACAGGCTAGTTAAACTTGGGAAGCTGGCATATTAGAACATGTTGAAGGAGGAGCCTGTAGGCCTGAGTTTCCAGGGAGTGATTTTATCTTTTTAGGAAGTAGCCCTTTGCTCTTAGTACCACATCTGCCATAATACTGCTGTATGTTCATGATGGAAATCTGGAACAATGGTTTTATGAATAAATAAAATTGTAATATCTATGTAAAATGGGAGTGTGACTATTTTGACCCCAATATCCCCACCCTCCAAATCTTCTCTTTTTGCTTTGATTGCTGCTCCTCAATATTGCTTAGGTTGTTGGCCATGTGGGATAGATAAGTCCAGTGTTGCAACTAAAATATGCCATCATAAGAACACCTGTCTTCCCTGTCTCACCTGCCACGCCTAGATGTAATGATATTAAATGTAAAAATGTGGGAGGCTGCCCATTTTATGCACTGATGCCTAGGACACTGTACACTGCTCTGAACCTCTCCTTTATACCATGTCCCATACCTTGCAGATGACATCCAGAATACACTAGTACTACCCTACCCCCTTAACTGGGCTGCATTCAGCCTCTGGCCCAACTTGGCCTCACGTGTTCTTAGATGTGCCTGGGCCTCCTGCCCCCTCACTAGGGCTTCAACTCCGGCTAATCCAGTCAGCCCATGTGCAGTCCTTCAGGCTCCCTAAGGCCCCACTCTACACAGCTGCCGCCACTCTGGTCGGCCCATATGCAGTCCTTCAGGCCCCATAATGCCCTACTCTTCACTGGGCCTATGGAGCATTGTACCCCACAGGCCTTGGATGTCCACAAACATACCTTGACCCTTCTCCGGGCCCTATGCAATGGGCCTGGGTTCTGCTTCAGGCCCCACTCAGTGTGCTTTTCTGTTGGGGTGTGCTCCCCTAGCCTTTTCCCTGTATGGGGTACCTGTAAGGCAGTGGGGGCAGAGGCTTTCTGGTGCCCCATACTTATCCTTCACTGGGGAGACACAGGTGTGTCATTTCCTGGAAGCTGCCACAGGCAGCCCCACCATGCCATCTTCCCCAGCAGGGTGGAGTTTTAGGTCATGCCCCAGGACCAGGAACCTCCTCCATCCCCATAGTTCTTGCTGGTTCTGACCTCCAGGTGTTCTGAGAGCAGCAGCTCCAGCCAGGCAATGCTCTCCCTCTCGCTTCTTGCAGCAACTGCTGGCTCTGCTGGCAGGGCCTGTTCTTATCTCTTATCTCTACCAGCTGGGCCCTCTTTCCAATCAGGCAGCCTCCTGCTGGCCATGTGACTCTCCTGATTGGGAGTGCAGTCACCTGCAAGCTGCCCTGCTGACTGTTCTGGTCCTTAAAGTGGCAGGCACCAAAGGTGCCCTGCCACAGTAACCTTGCCCTCTTTCCTGCTGGTTTGTTTCAACCTAACCTTAGATTCATCTGTTTGCAGGGCAAGGGCTATCTCTGTGTTTCTTTAGATAGTGGCTAGCTCGGTACTGATTTGAACCACTGCTGCAATTAATAAAAGAGCACTGCAAAACAGCTGCATGAATCAAACAACATCTCAGATAACCACCATGAATTGAAGAGATTTTAATTTTTCTGAGATCCTGATCATTCTGTAATAAATTGAATGTCACATTCAAATACTTACCAAAGACAACGGACATAGAAATTAAGCTCATAACCAAAATACAGGCAAACCCAGTCGCTGTAGATATAAATCTTGGGACAAGGACACAACTCTTTGCTCTGTGGTTGTGTAGTGCCCAGTACATCAAGGTCCTGGCCCTCTTCCATGCCACAGTAATATAAATAATAATGTTATGGGAACATGAATGGATTAGATAATCTATAAGAAAATGGTTTCTCTTGTGCATAGAGGGATGGGAATCTTGGATGAGTTAGAGAAAGCGCTTCTCCAAAAACTAATGTTAAGTGAGGTATTTTAGATAAGCAAATTGCAAGACTTTTTGCAAGAATCGTGGTGTTCTTCTCATTTTGTCTGTGACTTCAAGCAGCGTACAGCTCAGTTGCACTCAGAATACTCACCTGCTGCTTCCCATCAGTGGACCATTAGAAATGATAACATGATACTAGGCAACCACTTCTTTAAATGGCTATCTTTCTTCTTGCTAATACATTGTAATTCAACTACAATTATTGAACTGTATTTAAACAAACTACTCTGTGGCATTCCACAGTTCTCTGCATGTTTCTCTGATCAGACATAACCTCTCTGACTTGTAGCCTAGGTGGAAGATAGTGGGGACTGATGTCCTATGTGGTGAAATGCAAGTAATCCCAGAAGGATTTTGTGACTGGTTCTGAGTTTGTTAAATTTAAAAGATCGGATTTCTCTTTACTGTTTTTTTAGAGAGTATTTGTAGATACTCTTGTATACAAAGTAGCTATGTTTAGGTGATACCTTATCTAGCAGCTAGTTACAGAGTTGTAATCTCTGGAAAAACTATAATTAAGATCCTTGCCTCAAAATTATACAGGAGAATGGCCGGACGGCATAGGCTTGTTTTTTTTCTTGGCTATTGGCATGCCTATGTTCACCTTGCTTTCTGAAGTGAATTTCAGATTGGCTAACCAACTAAAGGCTGTTTATTTTAATTTGTTTTATATAATAATTGTTGTTATAAATGATGGTTCTGGATAGAAAAGATACCAGTATGTCGTAGGCTGCCTGAATCTTTTTGTCCATGCAGTAGTTAAATCTCGTATGCAATAGATCACTACACTACTATGAAAGAATACTTTGTTTAAATAATGCAGTTGGGTTTGCCTTATGAGACTATTCTTGAATACAGTCCTTTGACTTACTGTTTAAAAGCCTTCTGCAAGTCTGCCTAATTCTTGGGTAGAATATTGAATAACTCATCAGATACATTTTTGGTGTGTGTGTTGAATTCAAACTGGATCTTAAATGTGGGAATCTTGAATTAATAACTATATTGCAAAATTATGTCGTTTAGGTCCCTTACTTTCTCTTTTCTTACATAAGATTGTGACCCTCTAAAAATTCCAGCTGTTCTTAAACTGGCCTGTTGACTTTGTGGTCTTTAGAAAGCAGACTGGTCATATGGGGATGGGTCTCCTTCTAGCTTTCAGTTAGTATATTGCCTTCAAATACAGTACTGGTATTTGTGGCAATATAAGGGATTTCTGTAGTTACTTCAGAGGTGTTTGGCAATAGAAATGGTTGACCTTACCAAAAAAACCTAAACAGATGGTTATTCAGAGGGGTGTGCATGTGTGCAATCTGTATGAACGTGATGAGGACCAGTGCTGTGTGCACTGTGTTTTAATTTGTGTACAACATGAAGTGGTTTGAGAACTCCCCTGTGAGGATAAATAGTTTTATGATCTTGATCTTTTTGATAAATATGATTATCTTACGGCAGTCAGTTGAAAGTATGCAAAATGATGATAAACATCAAGTTTTTTGAGAGTGGACTATTTACCACCAGGTATGAAAGGAAACATGTCTTATTATTTATTTTTTACATGGCATTAAAAGACAAAGCATTACAATTTATCCTAAGCAATATGTAACATTTGTTTTCCTAAAGAAGACCTGTTTGGTGTAGAGGGTGAGTAGGAAGAAGTAGGTAGAGGTGCACTGATATATTGGTCCATATCCTATTGGCACCGATAAAAAGAAAAATTGACATTATTAGCAATTGGCTTTTTTTTGCCAATGTGGCCAATAATGTCACCAATAAATACAGTGTGCATGCACACAGCCAGGAATGCAGCCCAACAGTTTGGAGGGCAGCATCTGGCTGGTAAGTCTGTGGAGGGGAGGAAAGGGGCGTGGGGGAGGGAAGGGGCGTAGCGGGGCAGATTTGAAGCCCCCATGGTGAGGGAGGGAGTGGGGCTGAGGCAGGGGCAGGCACTGGCCAGCTGGGATGGGGTGTGGTGGGGCACAGGACAGAGCAGTGGGTGGCTTGTGCAGGGGGACTAAGGGTGGGGGGTGCGGCTCCCACTGCTGTGAGCACCCCTGGGAAAGGCCTGGGGGACATGTGTCCTTCGGATTTGTACATGGGGTGAGAACAGGCTGCCTGCTGCAGGCTGGGGCCAGGGGTTGCGCTTGGGGCAGGCGGGGCTGGGGCAGGCAGCAGCAGTGCTGGGAGGGGGGCTATAGGGTGGGCTACAGCCACCCTAAAATTCACTGTAGCCACCCTCCCAGCGCCGCCATTACCCACCCTGCCCCCACCCACCCCAAATGCAGCCCTGGCCCAGCCCCAAACAAGCAAACCCCGCTCCCCTCAAAAACCAAAGCTGAGCAAATTTCTGGATGTGTCCTATTCTCTCTTGATCATTCAGGGACGTCTCTTTCTTACGCCTGTCTTCCAGCTCCCTGTTACCTGGTGTCTAGCACTGTGAGAGTGCTCTCCCTGGGTCTCAAGATGCTGCCTTAGAACAATAAACCCTTGATGATGTGCAGGTAGAGAGCTGCATTTCTTTACTCAGGATTGAACCTGTAGCTGCCCATGATGAGGCACAGATTAATGCCTCCCTCAGTTGTAGTAGTAATAGTTTAGAGGATAATGGCAATTAATTAAACTTTATAGAATTCCTGTGAGATAAGGAGGGTGTGGGAAGACATCATATTTAGAACAGTTTAAATGGATTTGAAACCCAGAGGTTTAGATGTCCAGGTCACTTTTTTTTTTAGACTGGTTTAAACATCCTGGAATGTTTCAAAAGCACACCAGAAAAATCAAGTACTATTTTGAGTTGGTCCTTCTTGAATTGGCTCAATGTTATATGCGGAAACGAAGCATTCCAAGCCTAGTCTCTAGGCAGTCCTCCAGGCATCCCAAACTGCACCACTTACCTTCCCTGCATGGACCCCAATCCATGCAGGGCAGTGGGGCTGTTGTGGGATGCAGTGAGGACTCTGCTGCACAAAGATCTATTGCCTAGAGCAGTGGCTCTCAACCTTTTTCCTGGTGGGACCCATTTGCAAAGAACCGTGGTCTGTCCTGACCCACCCCCTGGCCCTGCTGGTGCCTGACCCACAGTCCCCTGCGCCCCCCTCCCCTCAAGGCCAAGCTGGTGTTCCTCACTCTGGATCCACAGCCCTCTACCCCACTCCCAGCCCTGCTGGAGGAGTCCCCAGGTGCCCCTGTCCTGCTTGGGCCAGAGTGCCCAGTCAGGTTGGCATTGCTTAGAACAATAGGGAGCTTAAGCCCCCCACCCAGTCACTAGGCAGAGGGAGCATGTTTCCCCCCTCCCTCTGGCATGTATCCAGCTCATGCTACAACTCAGGGTTACCTGGAGCAGATGGGACCAGAGGAGTCTGCCCTCTGCAGTGACCATGGTAACCAAATTGTTACATAGCAGAGTTTGGGAAGAGACAGAGATGGTATTCTGCCATACTCTGGGCCAGTGTCCCCTGTTTGTGTGGGTTGTACCTGTAAGAACAAACATCCATCAGCCGCTGAGTAGTGGTGGGGGAAAGGAGCCATTGTACAACTGGCATTTAATAGCCATTGACAGAATGGCTTTCAATACCATGCTCAATGTGAACTGAATTTGCCCACAGTTAATTGTTCCTCACCCTCTGTGCTGGAGCCCTGCCCTGCAGGCTCCACCTTGCACACACAGCTCTATGCACTTGCTGGCAACACAGGGCACTTGAGTGGCTTTCAAGGGAAGGTCCTTTGAAAACCACAGTGGAGGTGCTGATTGTGGGAAGTCCCAAAACTACCAGCCTCTGGAATGAAGAAGCAGGGTCCAGGGAGTCATGGCATGTCCTCTTCCCCCACCCACACACACACATACCTGGTGTGTCCCTCCTTCCCCCTTCCAAGTATCACTGCATAGAGCTGGGTAGTGTGTAACCAAGTTGAGGTGTGCAGGGAAATGGGCCTGGGCTGTGGGCTAGGTGTAGAGCAGCAGTGGCAGCCAAGGAACAGGGGGTGAGAAACACCTGATGATCCCTCCAACCCCGCCCTGCCTGGCCCCGTTTGAGCCTGGAACCACTGCCGAGGGTCTGGAGCAGGGAGGATAAACTGAGAAGGCAGCTTTCCAGGACAGGGGGTAGAAAAGCTGGGAGTTTCTTGTAGGGGGATCACTCAACCCAACCCCACCCCCTGGGAACCACAAGCAAGGGGCCACACAGCCCCCCAGGAGCTGGCACCCTTTCCACTCTATCCCCCGCACCCCAATCTGGATCTTCCTCTCCTTTAGGGGAATCCTGGGGAAAATGAGCCATGACCCCTGGAAGGCATAACAGTCTGAGTACCCTATGACCCCTAGGGGTATTTTGGCTACAGTGCAGCTCCTAAAAGGCGAGTGTGCTACTTGGAGCCCTTAGCAGCGTATGTGCAGACACTTCTGTCCAGGGGCAGTTGTGAACTGGTTCCCACATTCCTGGACCAGTTCAAGTGTTACATCCATCTCACACCCATTTCAGAGGTGGGAAGATGGAGGCCCATGGTATTTAACTATACTTAGCTATTCAGTATGCTGTCCAAGGTAGGCAAAGTGAGAGCCAAGGGAAGAATAAGAAGCTTTATTTTTTTATTCTTCTGGTTAGAGCCAGAAGTTTAAAGCTAGCACTTTGCACCATGCTGCACATTTATTGGGTGGTGGGGGGAAAAGTCCTGGGAATAGGATATAGTAGGATGCTGTCTTTGTGGGGAGGGGTGCACTTGCCCTCCAAGGGGTAGAGCATAGAGGGGCTCTCTTTGTTCACAGGAATATGGAGATAAAACAGATCTCATCAGATGCTGATTTCTTTTACAGTCAGCAGAGAGCTTTCCTTTCTGGAAAGTAACTCACTACTACATATTTGCTAAAAGAATAGGATGGTTGCATCTCTGCCCCTGAGCATCTTTGTGTTGCACTGCTCCTGCTCACTTTCCTAATTGAAAGTAACCCTTCTGTCAGCTGCAGCTCTCTAGCTTTCTCAGTGATGCCAAGCCATGGCAACAGCATCTGAAGGTCAGCTTTATGCTTGGCTTTGAAAGGATTAGAGTTGAACTGGTAAAGGTCAGCTTCACTTCTGCTCCAAAAGCCGTGACAAAAAATGTCCATAGTTCATACTTGAAAATATATAGAGGGAAAGCTAGACAAATTAAGGCTCATAGTTTGTTTGTTAGTGACAAAGAATTCAGGATTAGATGTTACCTCCTGGATTAAAAGTGGGAGATTAAAAAGGGCTGAATTGTAAACAAAATCTGGGACTTTTTTTTTCTTCTTAAAAATGTGCAAGTAGGGTAACCATTTAGCAGAAATAAACCCAGATTTGAGTTTTGCTTTTTTTTGTCTGCCTCAACAGCTTCTGTTCTGAAGGCCGAGGGGTGCAAGTTGCTACATGTGGGCAAAGTCTTTGCATCTGTTCAGAGCCCTTTGAGGCCAGAGATGGAGGTTTTGGGCCTAATTGTGTGAATTCTCAGCACTTCTCTGTCCTTTTCTTTAATACTGCTCTAGCAGTGCTGGAGGTAACAAAGGTGGCAGCACAGTTAGGCACATTGTAGTAACTTATCGCCATGATGTCAAGAGCTAGGGACAGTCTTGGGTTTGACTCGTTTGGGCTGCCTCAGACTAAAGCTGCTCCCTTAGGTGAGAGCAGAAAATGTACAATATCACTCTTTGGGCAGGTCTCTGTTCCCCTATCATTACTTACTGAACAAGTAAGAGTTGGCTGCTCTTGTAGACTAATCTGATTGCCTTAAGAGTTTTCCTGCCCTTTGTGCAACACCAGTGTAGCTCCATCACAGGCAATTTGGCAAGGTTCACGGGAATTGTTCCTAGGTTATGATAGAAAGCAGTGGTGTCCAACCTTTTTTCTTCTTTGGGCTGGATGGATGGTGCTTAGTCTGTCTGCGGACTGGATCTTACTTGCCACCCTCACCCGGCACACAGGGTGGCAAGTATGCTTCCTCAAAATAGAAGTTGTACACTGGTTTGTAGGCTCTTGAAGCCAGTTCCCCAATATAAGTGTTTTCAATGGTTTAAATCTATGTTTTATGCCACTCACCTAGATAATTAACTGCTGCATAAAGAGAGTTCATGGTTCTGTGGGTAAATGATAAGAAGTATCTATGGGGAAAAAAAGAAAAAGCCCATCAGTGGGCACATTTATATGAGACACTACTGTGCATTTATTTAGTAGTCATGTTAGCAAGTACTAAACCAATGCACAATAACCACAGTAACTGCACAGTAGCACTGGCAGATGGCTTTTAGGTGACACTACTGTGCAGTAGCTTAATAGTGTGATACCTACACAGTTGGATGGGTAAAAAATTGGCTGATAGGGCGCACCCAGAGAGTAGTGGTGGACGGGGGTTGTACTCAGCCTGGTGAGATGTGAGCAGTGGGGTACCCCAGGGCTCGGTCCTTGGACCCACACTGTTTAACATCTTCATCAGCAACTTGGATGAGGGGGTGGAAAGCACGCTGTCCAAGTTTGCTGATGACACTAAGATGTGGGGTGAGGTGGACACAATTGAAGGGAGAGAGAGGCTGCAAATAGATTTAGACAGACTACAAAAGTGGGCAGATGAGAATAGGATGGGGTTCAACATAGACAAATGCAGGGTGCTGCACCTTGGGAGAAGGAATCCACAGCATACATAGAGGCTGGGGAGTTCCCTTCTTGAAAGCACCAAAGCAGAAAGGGATCTTGGAGTCATTATTGACTCCAAGATGAACATGAGCCACCAATGCCAGACCACAGCCAGCAAGGCCAGCCATACCTTGTCATGCATCCAAAGATGCATCTCAA
>NW_005841853.1:152377-157849 GCF_000455745.1 Alligator sinensis
GGGGTTGGATGATCGCCTGTCTGGGGTCTTGTGAATCCAGCATTCATTCCTGCCTGTGGCAGGGGGTCAGGATAGATGATCTGTTCAGGTCCCTCCTGACCCTAGGTACTATGAAACTATGAATACTGTGGAATAATGTATTAGCACTATCCATGCTGTGACATGTTACTGCGCGGTATTTTTCGACTACTGCGCAGTCAGTGTCTTGTGTAGACGTGCCCAGTCTGTTAAAAAAATTGTCTAGTAAAATACATTCAGAAGCCTTCAGTTGAAATATATATTTTTACATTTTATTCCATAAAGGGACATTCACACTTCAGTGAACAGTTTTTATTACTGTTGTCTGTTTCTTTTTGCAGCTAATGAATCCACTATCTTTTGTGGTTAAATAAGGTCTGATATTCTCTCTGTAGTGACTGTGGACAGCTGCATCTTATTATTTCTTGAATTAAATATCAGCACAGGCATGTTGCATGCAGTGAAAAAATGTGATCTTGATCTTGCTAACATATAGCGACAATCAGAATTGGAAGGTTACCTTTGTGTTTCCTGGAAGTGCATAAGAAAGTAATGATATTGTTAATATCTTTCTCAGCAGAAAATCAAAGAAAGATAGTATTTAAAAGCAAAGATGGGCTCTTTTTTTCTGTTATTTCTTTGAATTCACCTGAGGATGTTCATCCTCACATTTTCCTCAGTTCACAAAACATTCTTTTAATTTCTCATTTTTTGACAGGGTGTTTGTTTTACAGAATAATTTTAATACTTGTAGTTCAAATATAGTTAGTGACATAAGTTTTGAAACTCGGAACAAGAAGTGCAAAATTAAAGAAACATTTTGCTGTATTTATGGTCTTAATTTTTTTTTGTTTGGGCTAGTGTGTTGCTATAAACTCAGCTTTATAAAACTCATTGTTTCTATTTGAGTCTTTTAAGTTAAGCTTTTTTCTCTAAGTCTGTTTAATTGTTAGAGTACACAATTAAAAGAGCATTGGCATTAGATTCCTTTGTGAGATCTTGTGTGCATATGTATTTTTTCCCCTTCATATGTACTCTAAGATTAGATATCTGGGTACTTATTAGTATTCCCATTAATTTGCATTTTGCATTCTTATAGGATAATTAGCTATAATTTGCTGTATAAATTGTCTGCTTAGATATAACTTAAAATAGACATTTTCATGATTCTTTTTATTATTGGTGTTTTTTTGTGGGCTAATATTGTTGGTTAATGTGGCCTGGTATCTTTTCTGTGAGACACCTTTTGTGAAAGAAATGATGTGAAGAATTAAATTTCACTCTATTCAGCACTGGTGATACCTCATGTGGAGTACCGTGTCCAGTTTGGGGCCCTATGCTTCAAGAAGGATGTGGACAGATTGGAAAGGGTCCAGCAGAAAGCAACAAAAATGATTAGAGGTCTAGGAAGCATAACTTATGAAGAAAGGCTGAAAGAGCTAGGGCAGGGGTAGGCAACGTGTTTGACCGGAGTGCTGAAAAAACTGCAATATCTACCTTGTAAGGTGCCAGAGTGCCAGCATGCCAGAAAAACCAAACCAGGGTGGGGGGTATCTGGCAGGACACAAGGCATATTAATATAGTTAATAATCATAGATGTTCCTTTTTTTTCTTGCCGTTAATACCAGGTTTTCTAAAAATTCTAAACCTGGTGACAATAAATAAAACGTCATGTACTACCTTTGCTGTTGTATATATTTTTTTTAAGCATGTTGTGATGACAGAGAGAAAAAAGAGGGTGAGAGGAGAGAGAGAGAGAGAGAGAGAGGGAAAGAAAAAAGAAAGAAAAGCACTAACTACCTGGTGATTTTCTGGCAGTGGGCAGAGTAGGCCCTTGTTCACAGGGTCCTACCCCACTCCTACCTATCCTACTCCTATCTTCTCTTTGTTCACCCATCACACCTTGGCTTTAAATGGTAGGTAGAATAGAGAGAATCAGTAGTTGGCACCTGATTGTCCTTGGCCTTTACATGGATGATCACATCCTGGGTCTTCATGTAGCTCCTCCAACCCTACATTGTGCCCATACCTCTCCAAAGAGATGTTGCTGTAGAAGATGTTGGTACTTTAAGGATACGCTAACTTAATTTCTTAAAATAGATGCTCTGGATTCACTGCCATAAGCAAACAAGTAAAAATGCTCTCAAGTAAAAGATCTTTTCTTAGTAGTTGCCTTGGCCCTGCTTCTGACAGCTGAGTTTGGTGATGTTAGGCTGATAGCTGGTTATTGAACACAAACTTGAATCCAAATGAGCAGTCATCAGACAGTTTCTTATAGGCCAGAGTATGGCTTTCATTTGTGAAAACACTTTTTTTTCACGGCAATAAGTAGATTGAAAGACAGACAGTAAGGCAAAAGCTATTTTTTTTTTCATGCAGGCATACTTTTCAGGAAGGGAAGACCAACAATGCTGTAATCTTGAGTTGCCAGTCCCTGTCATTCTCAAGTTCCGCTCGCAGTGATTTGAACTTCAGTACCCAGATGCATGAGCTTTGAAATCAGTCAGTTCCAATTCAGATCCTTCAGTGTTCATCCACTGAAAGTCTGCAGTTCTGTATCACTTTCCCTAGTCCTGTCCGAATTCACAAGAAATGAAAACATGGGTCCTCTGTTGCAAAAGTCTTGGCAGTGTCTTGTGAACTCGTCTTCCAGCTGCCCTACGTAGTTGAGTATATCCCTATTGTTCAATCGATACTGCTCAGAATGGATTTTCAGACTGGGGAAGTAACGGATGGCAGATGTTTCGATGTCTCGTCTGAAAACAGACAGCTTATCACAGAAAGCTTTCCAGTCTTCAGACAGCTAAAGGATGGTTTTCTGTGTTCCTTGTAACCTAGTATTCAAATAATTTAAACGTGATGTGATGTCTGTCAAAAACATCAGTTTTGTTAGCCCTCTCTCATCAGTAAGGTCTACATATTGCTGACCACTTTCCTCAAGAAACAGTGCGATGGATTTGAGACGAGCAACAAATTGTTTGGAGCACATTACCTTGACTCAACCAGTGTACATTACTGTGTAGCACTAAGTCTTTATACGCAGAATCCATATCATTTAAAAGTTCATGGACTCTCCTGTGTGTCAGAGGAGCGGGCAATGAAAAAGTTTATGATTTTCACAACCATTGTCATGATTTCATTTAAATCAGAAGATGAGATCTTAGCACACAGGCTCTCCTGACGAATAATACAATGGAAGCTCATAAAAGGGCGTCCAATCGCAGTTTCCAGAAGTTTTACAAATCCAGCTGTTTTACCCGCCATAGCAGGTGCACCATCAGTGGTAACAGAGATCACTTTGTGCGGGTCAGTTTGTTGCTGTGTAAAAATCTCTTTGCCAGCATTAAGTATATTGTTGGCCTTTGTTGTGCTATGCGTAGCACTCAAAGAAAACAATTCCTCCCAAACTTCCCCAGAGATAAAATATTGAACAATTATAGCAAGACAGGGATATCATTTATGTCTGTGCTTTCATCCAGTGCAAGGCTCATCACATCACAAGCATGGAGGTCTTGAGTCATTTGTTCCGTAGCATTAGTTGCCATTTAATCTGTTCGCCTTTGAACAGTCCTGGATGACAATGGCATTTTATCAGTATGAGCAATGATGTCTGTTTTATTTGCAAAATCCTGCAACAGATCCTCAGCATGCTTTAAGGAAGCGTCCGTTAAGTATTCTCCATTTGTAAAACACTTGCCTTTCCGAGCTATAGCTAGAGCGGCAATGTAACTTGCCCGTGTGGAGAGAGTGTTTCTTGTTACAAAACTAGACAAGATGGCCGTCTGTTTTTGAACAGCTTTTCTAATGGATTCACGTTTGTGTGCTTTGACTCCAGAAAATTTGGCTTCATGCTTAGTTGCCAAATGGCCCTGGACGCTGGAACTACGAGATACCCCACTTTTCTGCACAGACAACGCAATCCCCTTGCTGCACAAAACCATACAATTGTCTCCATGCCAGCTGAAACTTTGGAATATCTACCTTTTGTTTTATTTACTATCCATAGTTTGTGTCTACAGTATATGCTGCCTTCTAACTGCAAAATTTCCTGAAGTTCACACAAACCAGAGGCAGGACAGACTATGTAAACAGGCAAACAGAAAGCAGAAAATCAGAAAGAATTGAATTATTTGAAGTATGTGTAAATCTGGGTATTTCCAAGGCAATCAGAGAGCAGAAAAACGCACAAAAAAAAAAGTGAGCAATATGAAGCATTTAAATCAAGAAATGCAAAGTAGAGAGATCAAAATAAACTTAATATGGACTGTTTTAATAAAGTAAAAACCTGAAATATATGAGCTGGTTTAAGAGAGTGAAAAACCAAATAAGAAATGATTCAACAGAGCAAAATTATACTGATTTGTGTGAACTGGCTTGGGAGAGAGCACAAGCTGAATATGAATTGATTTAACAGGGCAAAATAAACTGATGAATGTGTAGAGAGAGCAAACGCTGAACATGAACCAATTAACCAATTTATTTTGCTCTGTTATATTCATGTTCAGCATTTGCTGTCTTTCCCCCTTAACCAGTTTATTTTGTTCTATGTAGACAGAGAACAAAAGTGGAGCATGAATCCATTTAACAGAGCAAAATAAACCAGTTAATGGGGAGATGGAAGAAAAGCTGAATACAAATCAATATACCAGAGCAAAATAAACTGGTTAGTTATATTGATTCATATTCATCTTTTGTTCTCTCCACATTAACCAGTCTATTGTGCTGTTAAATCATTTCATACCACACTTTTGCTCCCTGTCCACGCTGACCAGTTTATTTTGCTCTGTTAAATTGATTCAAACTGGTTAATGTGGAAAGAGAACCAAAGCTGAACATGAATCAACATAACAGAGCAAAACAACATGGTTAGTTGTATTGATCCACATTAACCACTTTAATTTTGCTCTGTTAAATCGATTCGTACTCCTTTGCCCTCTGCGCCTCTAACAGCGCAAAATAAACTGAGGAATGTGGAGAGGGAGCAAAAGCTGAACATGCATCAGGATAAGTAACCAGTTTATTTTGCTCCATTATAGGTGCAGAGAGCACCAAAGCGGAGCACGCATCGCTTTAACAGAGCAAAACAACAGTGGTTAACGCGCACGAAAGCGGAGCACGCATCGCTTTAACAGAGCAAAGTAAACCGAAGAGTGCAAACCGGAGTGCGAGGGAGCGCCCGCACCCAGTCTGAGATGCGGTCGCAAAGCGACACAGCGCGCAAATCCCGCAAGCAGCAGCCCTGCGCGCGCACACCTAGAGCGGAGGGCGGAGCCCAGGCGCGGTGCGCGGACGCAGCAGGTAAACCGCGGCGTGGCGCGGGGCGGGGCTTGCACCAATCAGCCGCGCCCTCCCTGGAGCAGGGGCGGGACTAAGGGAGGCCCCGCCCCCTGATGGTGACGCAAGCGGCCCGGCCCACACGCGGCCCTGCCGCCCGCCCCGCCCCGCCCGGCAAGA
>NW_005841853.1:157938-205354 GCF_000455745.1 Alligator sinensis
CCTCAGGCGGCCTCTCCCGCCCCCCCCTCACCCCCCAGAACAGCCTCTCGCTTCCCTGGCACACACTCCCACGCGCGGGGCTCGGTGTGTTTCGCACGCACAAACTTCACCCTCTCTTTTACGTTCCAGTGCGACGCGCGCGCGGGTAAGTGGCGGAGGCAGGTGGCCGACACCGCTTCTGGGGGGCAAGGGGTGCTGGGTGCACGTGGGTAACGGTGAGGACTGGGGTCGCCCCCCACCCGGGCTCCTCGGTGCCAGGGGCAGGAGTGCCACCTCCCCAAACGACAGCTGTCGGGGAGGCAGACCACCGCAACCGCCACCACGGCTGCGACCGACCTCGCCGTTGTGGCCCCCGTGGCCCCGACGGGGGAGGGGGGTGGCCACGGCCCCAGCCACAGGTTGCAGGGAGGGGGCTGGATGCAGGCCTCCGTTGTCCCCCCCACCCCGGCGCTCTTGATAGGTAATTTGCTAGTTTACAAGTATAAAGTTTTAATATTATAAATGTTTTTATAATATTAAAAATAAAGCCTGCGCTTTAGGAATGTGGAGAAACTTAGCTCTTTCTTTTCTATTTATATTGAAGTATAATATAGAAGTATAATCTACTTAAACATAAATAGAAAAGAAAGAGCTAAGTTTTTTCGCATTCCCGAAGCCTAGACTTTAAGAACAATGCTGACCCTCGCGAGAGTTGGCAATACTGGATTAGTGCTTCCTCCATCCTTACTAGGCCTTGTCATTGTGTCAGTGCTTGTAATTTAGATCTAAAAAGGGTTTGTTTGTTTTTTTCTTCTGAAGAAAAAAGCTTGACTTGTCTCTACGAATTTGGGAATATGTTCACTTCAAAACATGAGAAGTTGAAAACTCCCTTGCTAGCAGAGAAATGGTGTTACTTCTGGTTAGAGCTTCGCCTCCTTTTCTGAGCCAAAATCTTTCCTGACTACGGGCAAACCCCGCTTAACGCTGTTTTGCTTGGCAGTATTTTGCTATAACGTTCATTTTTAAATTGATGCCTGATTTCACTTAGCGCTCAGCAAGTTTTGTTATAACGCTCGCAGTCGCCATCTTGGGTCATTAAAAACACTAGCGGTCACCATCTCGGGTCCTCAGATACTTTTGGTTTCGCTTAATGCTCATGTTGCTTAATGCTTGGTTTTTCAAGAACCAATTAAGAGCGCTAAGTGGGGTTCGCCTGTACTCGGGGACCCGTGAGAAGTTGAACAGATGTTGCAACTTGCAATTTCTAGCTTGACAACCAAATACTTATGATGGTAATGAAAAGTCTTAATTACTACTAAAGACACCCGGGTCTTGTGCAGCACGTTTTAGTAGATCTCAAATGCATTACATACAAAAGTTAGGACTGTTGCCTCCGTTGTCCAGGTAGAAGAAATGAGGCACCTTGAAGCATCTTGTGGAGGATCATCCAAAGTTAGTGAGCGAGTTGGGGAGAGAACTTAGTCTCCTGAATTCCTTGGTAGTGCGGGTCAGGATCACTGCTGACACTCATTTGCAGGATGAGTCCTGCAAACCTAGCACAAACCTTTAACCGTGATTGCTATCGCTCTTTGTATCTTTGACTTTGTTGGGATGTTATGTCTGATTAATTTTGGACACCATGTTTAGAGTTCTTGCAGCAAAGGCCACACAACTTGCCCTAAAACCATCTGTGTTGTGGTAGAGAGGTCGTGTAAGAAATGTGTGCACATTCTTTGGCTCTGATCTGTGAGCTGTCTGTTAGCGAGCATACAGCTCAGTTCCCAGCGGGGCTGGCTCTTAGTGCCTATCATAATGTTGCTTCTAGGAAAAAAAATGTGCGGTTTTATTGTTCCTTGAATGCATGCCCTTAAGCTTTTTTTTCTTTATTAGCATGTACATCTTTCTCTTTATAAATGAGGGCAGAACACACTGGTGCTTTTTCCAGCAGCTGTAACACTGGATATATGTGTGCTAATGAAGGTGTTTGATAGCTTTTTAAAAGCCTAGACAGTATTTCATGAGTATTTAAAACTTTCCACATGTTGAGGGGGAGGCAGAGAGAAGGAGAAAACATTGCTGGGATTTCCTCAAAATTAAAAACTGACTTTGCAACCGTTTCTGACAGATTTTTATTGAGATATAGGTTCAAAGAATAGTTTCGTGGTTCTCTTTATGCTGTAAATGTGTTGCCTTCTGGCAATATACTGCATAAAAAGCTGCTTTCAAAGACAAACTAATTGTAATTACGTTAATGGAGACAGTTTGGATTTTGTGTGATGACAGCTGACTAATCATAATAGAGGCCATTTTTTCTGTTACACGAAGGATCCTTAACAGCTGAATGTGGTGACCCATTAAGCTTGAACATCATTTAGCTGTTTCTCCACACGTCTACTGGGTTCAGGGAGTTATCTTCCTCAATGTTGCAGTCAAGACAGGAAGTTGTATAGTCCATATTAAACTAGTTCTTGATGGATGTATGGAATTCCATTCATTACATTCACACACGTTACACTGAGGACAGTGAACAGAATCCATTTAATTTTTTGTAATTAAGACTTAATTAAGGTGGGCTTTTAATTTTCCTTTGTATACCTGCTGTGAATCAGTCTTGTGATATTCAGAATTTCTACAGACTTCTTTGCCACCTGTAGGTGAGTCACAGTGGTGGTTTTGTTTTGTTCTTTTTGTTATGATCGTACATCCTGAAGAATGACAAGTGTATTGAATACATATTTCCAGGAACACTTATGGGGCAGATGATTTACAGATGAGAAAAGAACCAGGAACTATTGCCATATCGGTGTTCGTGAATAAGAGGAGACTGATCGGTGAACTGTCTTCGTACACTCTTGAACACCATTGCTGACATGAAGCCCGAGGAAACCTGCTTGTCTCCTGTGTAACGTGATTATTTTGATCTGTGGGTGGGATAGCAGCCAAGAAAATTGGTTTCTGATTCTGCAGGGTTTGACTGAGTTTCCTTAAATTATTAATTGCAGTCTTTTATTATGCATAGTAATATGAATCTGCTTCAGACTCATGCTAGTTTCTTCACTCACTCGCATGCTCTTGCAAACAAATGTTTGGATGGGCTTGTGTACGTTAATGCTTGTAGTGCTTATTTTTTGCTATGGTAGAACTTTGCTAATGTGATAAATTAGGAACTGCAAAGAGGCTGTTGGATGGAGATCAGCATGTGCGACTCAGTGCTCTCTGATTCTAGTGTGCTGAAACGGGTTGAGGTTGCATTTCCTGGTCTCTGCCCCGTTGACTTACTTCACCAATATTGAAAATACATCTTGCACAACAGCAGTCTTTTAAGTGTGGAGTAAATGCCCTCTCTCTTCTCTCTTGCTTCCACCTTCTTCATGTTGCTTTTTGCCAGGCTGTCATCCTATTCGTATTCTAATGCTTCAAAGAATTTCTTCTGCAGAAGTAAGAGAATCTATTTTTTAATGATCTCTTTATAGAATCAAGATACACTCATGCTTTGATTCATTTACAGAATTCTCTTATTTAGTGGAACCCACACCGTATTTCCCTCTTTCCTCAAGTTATCCTAAATGGGATAACTTTTTCTTGTTATCCCATTTAAATCTCATCTAGGGAGCTCTTTAGGAACCAGGAAGAGGCACTTTTGCACAGAGCCTAGTGGTGCTAGCTTAATAGCTTGTGTTTTGTCATGAACAGGAAACTTGGAAATTGGCATTTTCTGTGTGCATTTGCAGTTTAATCAAGCAGGAAAAGTGAGGTTCTGCCATGCATTTGAGAGCATGTCTTTTTCTCTAAAGCAGCCAGTAGAAATACCCATTTCTCTTCTCACCATCTTATCTCCATGAGGCTCAGTGGGAGAGAGATTGCAACACATTTCTGGAAACTAAAAGCTTGCATAGATATAACTTTTTTGTTTATTATAAAGTCATTAATCTAAAGCCTGGGATTTTAGAGGATTCAGTATAGTTGCAAACAAACTTTCAGTTTTGAATGGAAGATTTTTTGTTTTCTGGAGTATAAAACTTCCTAGCCCTAAGTTGCTTGGTAGTGACCTATAGGCTTCCTCTGCAGTTAGCACTCGAGTAATTACAGGGTGAGGGAGCAGAGCATTTCTCTGATGGTCTGCGGCTGAATTTAAATATTATCTTATTTAGTTACACTAAACATGATGTCTGTTTGGGATTGTGTTACTTCTGGTGGAGAATGAATTAATGGGCAGAACGCATATGGGGCGAACATGGTAAATACAGTTTACCTTGGGTAACTTTGTGAATGTCTGTGCACAGAAATGTTTTGAGAGAGGTACAAATGTGTCGGGGGGGGGGGGGGGGGGGGGGGAGAAAAAACAGGGCAGGCATGAAACTACCAACACTGGCAGGCGGGGAAATAAAATCTGAAATATTTGCACTCCATAGCTAGAAGTGGAAACAACTGACCTTCCCACCCCCTCCGGTGCCTGACCCGTGTATTGTGTGGGAATAGACAGTTTAAGGCCAGAGCATCCAGCTTGCTATGTCTTGGTCATGGCCTGTGGTTTGTTTTGAATGTTTATGGTTTTCCTGGGATATGCAGTTGGCTTCCGTTTAACTATTTTCATTGTGTCGTCCCAGCCACACACTTTTGTGGGAATTCAGTTTTTCAAAGGTTCTCCTTGGCTCTAAGAGCCGATGGCTTTATAGGAGTGCGTTAGAAGCTAATTTCCTCTTTGGTTTTTTTGTTAACTTTGTGGATTATTTTGACCCAAAGGATTCCTGAATGATTGGAGTCTGTTCTGCAAGAGGTATTAAAAATGAATTGGGTGCTTATTGTCATTCTTCTGTTTAAAATTACCTGACAGAAGCAATGATAATATTTCAGTTGAAAGGTGCTCTTTGTGCCTCTGGTGGTGACAGAGACGGCTGTCTGAAACGCTCCTCGGGTTTCCAGCGTCATGTATCACAATTCTGGTCATGCACACGAGTGGCAGAGGTGTGTGTGTGAAGGGGAGGGGAAAGAATCGAAGGGCTCGTTTTTAGCAGGTGCTTTGCTGTGCCTGGTGCTTTCAGTGTTGCCCGGACTTGGAGTTGAGCAACCTTGATTTATTTTTAGTTCTGTTAGTAGCCTTGACGCACGTTTCTTTTTTTCTTTGCACCAGTGGCTTTCTTTGAATCTTTCATGAAGGGGTTTTAAAGAGGGTACAAACACGCTGTCACCACCTATTTCAAGCAATTCTTGTTTGTTCGTTTGTTTGCTTGGTTTTTTTCCCCTTCAATTTACTTTTGGGGGAACGTGTTTTCTTGAAAGGTTGTGAATTGAAAAGATCCATGCTGATTTCTATACATAACTCAATTTAAAACGCTCTGTGGTAATACAAATGGGAAGCCTTGCTGGGAGTATTTTTTGTCTGCATGTGCTGAAGGCACTTTGAATACATCACTTTAGTCTGTACAGTCATTTTGCAGAAAATTTTCTCTGAAAGGTAACAGTTGTTCCTGCATCAGTTTTGCTTGAGCTCATTGAAGACAGAGATGTAGTAATCTGGAGCGATGAAACCTGTTGGCATTGTAAAGGAACTGCTCGAGTGTTTGACTTGGTTTACTAGCGATGATTCAAGTGTTGCAGATTGTGAAGGAGCTGGTGTCGCCGGCAAGACGTAGAACAGATGCTGTGAAGAAAGGTAGGATCAGCACTGAAATATTCCTAACTCTTTACGTGATTTGTTATAAATTAGGATTTTATGTGTTTCAGTTTGGTTGAATATGGTTCATTGAAATGTATGCACAAATAGTTTGCACTGTAGCTTGGTTTTGAACTATGTTAAACCTGTATCATTTTACAACTTCAGCTTTCCGGAGGAGAATCCTTATCCACATTTGTGCTGAAGAGGGAATTCCTTTCTTTATTTGTAAACCGTGACTTTTGTCATGGTGGTCATTTTCTCCCTGTAGTAAAATATGTTTGCTTTGTCCTCATAGCTGGGGCAGTGCAAATCAGATCAGCATACTGTAAAATCCCATTGGAATAGTTTCAGTATCTTAAGTATTTTCAGTGACCAAGGATAAAAATAGACCCCATCAATACCGATGGAAATGGAGAAAATGAAAGTCCTCATTTATGTGGCTGTTTAAGATATTAATGGAATATGGTTAACTTCAGAATCCTAAATGGCTGATGCATGTGTTGCCAGACATTTCTTGAAACTACTTAAACCTAAATAAATAAGTAAGTAAAACAAGGGGAAAATACTTCACATACTGAAGAGATCAAAATTAACATTAAACGTTTTTTCTTAAAAGTGGTAGAATTCTATTCAAAATGTACTCCGTGTAATTAGGGACTTATTAAAATACTTCTTAGATTGCCCATTTTTAGTCATTTTGCATTTCCACCCCGTTATTTTTTTAAAAGAATGTGTGATTGCTTTGGGTGGGAGGAGACCTATTACCAAAGAAATCTATTCTTAAAAAGCCATTTAAAGAAAATTACCTAGTGGAGCTACTTCATTACTTTGCACTGAATGTGTCACCGGTCACTTAGAACCTATATATGATTTGTCTGCCCATATCTGTGTCTCATTGTCCCTGCATCCCTTAAGTATGCTGGGAGGCCAGGGGCTAAGGACTTGATTATAAATCATGCATACAGCAGTGTTGATCCATGGTAATGCTGATTTGAAGCTGCACCTTCATAAAAACCAGTACAAACACTGAATCAGGGCCCATTTGCATGCTGCTGCTGAAAGACAGCAGGTAGTTAATAAAACAGAACTTCCTAAAACTATTTGCCTTATTGTGCAGTGAAATAGCTACTTTATTCTGATTAGTGGAATTATACAGTACAGTCAAGTACCTTCAGCCAGTTTCTGAAAGAAGAAATCAATGTCCATTTTATAATTAAAGAAAGTAATCATAATTGCAGTTGAGCGTAGATCCTAGTACCAATATGCTGAGCTTCCATTTGTGGCAACACATTTTTTATGTATTGATGAGAATAGACCTTGATAGTTTATGAATATAGCTAATTAGTTCATTTCTAAAATAGTGTTTAATATTTTTTTTTAAAAGGTAGTGGAATAAGTGGTTTAAAAACTTGACGATGGAGATTTTACATTGAAATAATGATTTTTCTTGATTGCACTCAAAAAGCTGAGGAAGGTCTTAGTGTTGGGTTGTTTTTTGTGCTCCTTGTTAAATGGCTTTAAATCATTTCTTCCTAGTTCTTAGTTGATGTTTAGCCAAGCTTCACAAATTGCTGGCAACTGAATTAACTAGATGTATTTTATATAAGTAGGTAATACAGTTAAAAGGTATTTAGTGGTATTAAAATTCTAATATTTATGAAAAACATCATAACACTGAAGAAAGCATCCCCCAAAATGGGGAAAATGCTAATAGGCTGACTCGTAAACGCAGCTGTACTAATAGGCATTAATTTTATTTCACTTGAAGCTGTAGTTGAATGTAACCTTGAGCATTTGGTATATGTGAAGTACTGCATTGTACAGAATGAGTCATTCTCATTCGTTTTTTCTGTAGGTGGAGGAAATACATTTTTAAAGGAAGAGTTGCTAGGAAGCCTAACATACAGGAATGTGAGGTGAACTTACTGAGGCATGCTGGATAATGTGTGACACTTGTACCAGTGTGCTTTCAGACTTCTTTTAAGTCGCAAATTCCTCTGTCCTGCATAAATGCAATATGTGTATACATAATTTAAACTTTTAAGATATTTACTTTACTTTCCGCTCAAAATCTCAGACTAAAACTTGTCACGACTTGGTCCCTCATCTGATGATTGAGCCTAAAAATTAAAGTTGAGAATGAACTTTGTCAGGTGGAGACTTGCACATGGTGGAAGGAAAATGTATTTGTTCATATCCACCTGCTTTAATTCAAGTACAGTAAAAGCAGGGTTATTACAAAGTAATATATCATATTTTATAAATTTGATACCCTGTCTATAGATTTTCTTTAAAGTTTATTTACTTTCCAGTTCAACATTTTAAATGGAGCTCATGATCTACAAGCTTATATTTTAAGATTGTCTTTTTGAAAGAGAAAATTAGGAAAAAAAAGAAGAATTTTTGTGAAGTTAATTTCTAGGTTGAATCCTGAAACTGTAAATATTGGCCAGTAACTTTTTTTTTCTTTATAGCCATGATATGAAGGCTTGAAAATGAGACTTTAGAGTAAGCTAGTGGCAGGTCTACCTACTTTAATAAATAAACATTCTTCCTAGGAGAACCTAGGAAAGCTCCCTAAAAAGAAACTTTTACAGCCTGTTCTTAAGTCATGGGCTGCACTGGTAATTTAACAAGCTAGTTGAACACTTTGCTTATTCAGCTCGTTATAACTGTATGCTACAAAGGGAGCCATAGAGCATGTTTCCAGCCCCGAGGTGACACAGGAAACCAGTCAAATTGGATTTAGTTTAATGAATGAACAAATTATCTAACAGATCTAGGCCTAAATCCTACACATGCACATAAACATGAATAAAAAAACTGTATACTTAATAACTGCAGGCCAGGGCTCATACCTGTTGTTTGTATATAAACCTTGGTTTTCTTCCATGTCCATTTCAATGCTTGCTAAAATTTGCAATATGGATTGCCCCTCCCAAAGGTTTTGATAAGCAAGTACCCATACTGAATAGTAATTTAAATTTATAACCTCAAAAATATTTTTAGATTAAGGCTTCATGTTAAGGGCTTGCTATCAGGAAATGCCTTACATAATAATTTGTAGAAATTCCTTACATAATAGTTTCTTTGCTGAAACTTGAGAATGATAAAAAAGCAGAAAAAAACCAAACCTCCCAAAACAACAACAAAACAAAAACACAAAACCCCAAACTTTGTTTAAAAAAAGTTCTATGTATTCTTTGCTACCCCTAAACTCTTACTGCATTGCATTAATAATATAATGACAACTAATGTGCCCACTTATCGCCACTACTTGCTCTTTATCTTCAGTTTGAAAGCGTCAGGTTTAACCTTATCATAACCTCTGCCAGATTGTCAGCAGCTTTTGGCTGCTTGAGGGTGAATGATGCAGAAGTGGTGGAGTCCATTCATCAGCATATGTGGCTGGGAGCAGTCAGTTATGGTTATCCCAGCATTTAGGCATGGTGAGCTCTTGCTGTGGCAGTTAACATTTTGGAAAAATCTTTTTTTTAACTTCATTCTGCCATCCCAAGATGAAGGTGCATGTCCTATTTGGGAGCATGTGGTATGCATATAAATATAGTATTATGAAAAATACTATTTTTTTTAAAGATCTCTTGGTTTGAAACAATAAGATCACAATTCTTAAAAAGAATGATTTAAATCATTTTGGGTCTGATCCAAAGTCAGCTGGAGTTGATAGTCCCATTTCAATTCAGTGGGTTTTGGGTCAGGTTTCTAACATCAGAAATACAGTAGACAAAATCTCTCAAGAATTATTCTAATTCAGAGGTAGACATTATATAACCATTGAATCTTTCTTTTAAAAATGTCATTGGGATTAAATAACCTTAAAATCATAAGAAAATCCAGCTTTTATGACTAGATAGCCATTCTTGCTCCTTACCTTCTATTGCCTTCAAATCTGTTCAGTGGTGGTACAGCCCTTTTGAAACTGACTTCTACTGGGTCGTCTTTCTTTGCCACGGCCTCACTTTGGATTATTTTGTACTGAAACTGAGTAGAGTCAAACTCTTATCTGTGATTAGCTTATACTTGTTAGGAGTGCTGGTTCAGTCATTCCAGGGATCTGTATTGTTATATAAAACCCAAAGGTATGCAGGACCTATATTGAGAGATGTTCTTGAAAAATTAATTATATAAACATAATACTAATTCACCTGGATTTCTTGAACGGGTGTTATTTGACTTGGCTTGTTCCTGAACTAATCTTTTGCCATTGGAATTATGCGTTTAAATCCTTAACTATTAAACAAATATACATTTTAGCTTAGCTTTTTATTGTAGAATGATCACCCAACATTTATATTATGGGCTGCAAGGTTGAAACGTTTTGGCAGATTCGAAGTCACAAAGATCTGCAACTTCCCTCTCAGAATTACCAATGCATATAATTGGTAAATTATTCCATCATCATCACTGGCAATCCCTCACAATTGCTGGTGATTTGTCTCCCATGGTTGTCTTGTCCATGGGTCTGAAGGTGGCTGATGAGACCAGTCTGGGATCAACAGCTTCTGTTGCAACTCGGGCATGTGCTTCCATGCAAGGTGGGTGACTTTAGATTCTTGGTTCATTCTGCAGCATGCTATTTCTCCCATGCCTGCTTTTCTGTCTCCTGTTGTTGTCGTGAGGTTTCAGAGTACTGAGATCCTTGCAACAGACTTTCTTCATTTGGGGTAGTCCTGGGCAGTAGTTTTTCATGAGTTGATGTCGATGTTGCAATTTTTTAAAAGTTGGTCTCGAGGATATCCCTAAAGAGCTTTCTCTGCCTTCCTTTTGATTGTACGCCTTGACTGAGCCAGGTGAATAAAACTTGCTTTGGGAATATGGAGCTGGACATCTCGTTGATGTGGCTGCCCCAGCAAAGTTGATGGTGAATGATCATCGCCTCCATGCTCATGGTGTTTGCTTGTGATAGGACACTGACATTGGTGCATCTGTCTTCCCACCGGATTTGAATGATCTTCTGCAAACAGCATTGATGGTACTTCTCTAGCAACTTGAGGTGTCTCCTGTACATTGTCCATGTCTCAGCTCTGTACAGTAAATTGGGGATCATGACTGCTTGATAATCCATGAGTTTAGTTTCAAATTTGATGTTGTAATCTTCAAACACTCATTTCCTCAGGCATTCAAAAGCTGCACTTGCCTCTTTGAGGCAATGTTGGATTTCTTCGTTGATGTCAGCCTTCTGCAAGAGATGGCTTTTGAGGTATGGGAAATTCTCAACGTTCTCCATAGTCTCACCATAAATCTGCATTACCAGATCTGGGGGACTGGTCATTAAGAGCTTGTTGATGGAGGACCTTTGTCTTCTGGTTGTTAAGCGTCAGTTCCATTTTCTTGTATGCCTCAGTAAAGACACTGACAATTGCTGAAGATATGCTTCCAAGTGAACGCACACTACATCATTATCAGCATGCTGGAGCTCCGGTGATTGAGGTCAGGGTAGTCTTGCTTTTGGCTCAGAATCAGCTGAGATTAAATGGCTTACCAACCATGTGGTAGTTTAGCTCCACTCCAACTGGTGGAGATGGAGGTCAGATGTAGCCTCATGGTGAAGAATATTGAGAAGAGTGTTAGAGCCATGACAACCTTGGTTAACTGCTGTCTTAACTCAAAGGGGTCTGTGATAGGCCTGTTACTGACAACCACTGCTCTCATACCGTAATGGAGCAGGTGAAGAATGACGACTAATTTTGACGGGCATCTTTTACCGCAGAAGGATCCTCCATAGTGCTTTTCAGTTGAAGGCTTTTGTTAGGTCAGAGAAAGCAAGGAAAGAGTTTTATGTTGTTCTCAACACTTTTCCTGCAGCTGGTGAGCAGTCAAGATTAAGAGGCACAATCACAATGATGCCTTAAACCCACACTGAGTTTCCAGGAGGAGCTTTTCAGCAAGTGGAAGGAGATGGTTCAGGAGGCTCTCATGATGATCTTTCCTGTGGTGGACAGCAAGGTGATCCTTCTGCAATTTCCATGGTTGCACCAGTCTCCATTCTTGAAGATTGTCATGACATAGGATGCAGAAAAGGCTGAAATACTCAAATTAATTTTTCATCTCAGTTTTCAGGCAAGGTCAGCTCCCAGAGTACTGCACCTGGCAACACAGTTTGGGGAGGAGGTGAGCAGCCAACTGTGGTGAAAGAACAGGCTAGGAACTGTTTAAAAAAGCTGGACATATACAAGTCCCTGGGGCCGGATGGGATGCACCTGAGGGTGCTATGGGGGTTGGCTGATGTGATTGCAGAGTTGCTGCCTATCATCTTTGAAAACTCATGGTGATCAGGAGAGGTACTGGATGATTGGAAAAGGGCAAATATAGTGCCCATATTTAAGAAAGGGAAGAAAGAGGATCCAGGAAACTACAGATGGGTTAGTCTCACTTCAGTGCCTGGAAAAATCATGGAGCAGATCCTCCAGGAATCCATTTCTAAGCACTTGGAAAAGAACATGATTAGGAACAGTCGGCATGGATTCACCAAGGGGAAATCATGTCTAACCAACCTGATTGCCTTCTATGTTGAGATGACTGGCTCTGTGGATGTGGGGAGACCAGTGAATGTGATGTACCTTGATTTTTAGCAAGGTTTTTGATACATTTTTGACACAGTGCTTTCGCAGGCAAGCTAAGGAATAATGGGATAGATGAATGGACTGTAAGGTGAATAGAAAACTGGCTGGATCATAGGGCTCAGAGGCTAGTAGTCAATGGCTTGATGTCTTGTTGGTAGTCAGTATCAAGTGGAATGCTCCAGGGGTTGGTCCTGGGGCTGGCTTTGTTCAATATCTTCATCAGCGACTTGGAAGATGGGATGGATTGTACCCTCAGCAAGTTTGCAGATGACACCAAGCTGGGGGGTGTAATAGATATGCTTGAGGGCAGGGTTAGGATTCAGAGAGACCTAGACAAATTGGAGGATTGGACCAAAAGAAATCTCATGAGGTTCAGTAAGGAAAGGGGCAAATTCTTGCACTTGGGAAAGAACAGTCTCATGCACCAGTACAGGCTGGGGGCTGACTGGCTGGGCAGCCGCTCTGCAGAAAAGAACCTGGGGTTACAGTGGACAATAAGCTGAATATGGGCTAGCAGTGTGCCCTTGTTGCCAAGAAAGCTAATGGCACACTGGGCAGCGTTAGTAGGAGTATTGCCACTAGATCAAGGGAAGTGATTCTTTCCCTCTACTGGTGAGGCCACATCTGGAGTCCTGTGTCCAGTGTTGGGCCCCCGCTACAGAAAGGAGGTGGACAAATTAGAGGGAGTCCAGCGGAGGGCAGTGAAAATGGTTAGGGGGTTGGTACACATGACTTCTGAGGAGAGGTTGAGGGAGCTGAGCAGTATCTGGGCAGCTGCAGCACAGCAAGAGCAGCTCTGCCAGCAAGCTGTGCAAACTGGCCGGAGCTGGGGTGGTGCTGTCAGTGGGTGTGGATGGCAGTGTGACATGGGCTACCCTGGGTGGGAGTGGGCAGGACACACACACACACTTTCTTCTGGTCTACATACATACATACATACATACATACATACATGTGTGTATGTATGTATATATGTGTATGTGTGTATGTATGTATATGTATGTATGAAGACCAGAAGAAACCATTTTAGCCTCCCACAAAGGAAAAGTCAGAGCTTTTCATGATTTTTTTCCATTAGACCCGTAACTTCTGACACCCTTAGCAGACACATAATTACTATAAAATTGTGTGCAAATGATCAAACTGCATACACCAGTGAAAAAATAAATACATGATCATATTTTGTGATTTGTAGGATTACTTTTCATTGTTTTTTTTTCATGGAGTGATATTGAGTGGAACTGCAACCTTATGAACTGAGATCTTAGTTACCACACGCAGACTGCTTCCGTTTTTTTTCTTTTCTTGATCCTGCTTTCTATCAAACAACATGGGAAACTGTGGCGCACTCTGAGCAGTATTGTGCTTGTAACACTGGAACATGGACTGTAAATCAAATCCTTTTCCTATGACAATTTAATGCTGTGTGTTTAACCCAAGTCTGTTGAGGGAATATGTTGTACTCTGCACAGTTGGTAATGTAAGGGCTTCACTTCATTATGTAACATAGGTAGGGTCCTGTCTGTACTACAAATTGAAATGTGGTGTTACAAGATTTTCTGGCATGGCCGTTCTTGCATGGGAGAGGTTTCATTAACCTAAGGTGCGTGCATACAGAATAATGTGGGTATTTCACCTCAGACTGATGTGATTGTATGCAGATAATTAAGCAGTATGATCACTGGCGAGTTAATTGGACTTGTAATGAATGATATATCAAGAGAACTCTTATCTAAAATGTTCTGTATTACTCCAAGTAATCTTTTCCTCCCTCACATACAGTATCTCTGACTTTCAATACTGCTATCCCGTCCAGAATGTAAATGTACTTACCACTACTTCACTCTTTATCCAGATAATTTATTGCCCTTTTAAAACCAGTTTGCTTAGACATATCTTGCTTTCTCACTTGTCAGGCACCAGATGTAGTGATTAAGAAAGGTCTCAATGCTGCTTAGCCATGTGTGGTTGTTAATGACTATTACCTTAGCATCTGTTTGCTCAGTGTTTTGATTATTAGGTATGTTGAATCATTTAACAAAAATGCTTAGATGCTGTGTCTTGGGAATTGATATGCAGCTTTCCAGAATTGGTTCAGATGTGTTGGATTTGATTCAGCTATAAAGGAACTTTAGAAAAATGAGGCAATATTGATTTTTGTTTTGTTCTTCGTACAGGAAATTGTGCTATTGCTATAATTACTTGATCCACAAAGATTTGTTTTCTTCCCTCTCGCCATGACTCTTTGCAGGGCGGGGGTCAGCCACCTTTTATTATATTGAAGCTGAGTCTAGCTGATGAAAGCCAAAAAATGAGGTGGGGGGGAAGGCACCTCTTGATTGTGAACTTGGTGCTGTCAGTAGGAGCTGCCTTAAACTAGGTCTAATGTGTGAAGCGGGATGCAAGTTTCTCGTCACAGTTTGGCATTCAAATATGTTTAAATAGATTAAAAAGGTAAACAACTGGCTACATACACAGGGTAACTTGAGAATTTAATTTAAATCATATCCCCAAAATGGGAGCAAAATTTATATTTCCCCCCCCCCCCCACTATTCCTTACATTACCTTGTTCCCTCTCTTTTTACCTGGACTGGTCTATAACAATCTCTGATCTTGAGAAAAACGAGTCGGAGGTAAAGTCCATGCACTGCCCCATGGTCTTACGATGCATGTTTATCTATATTATTACACTGGAGAATGTGTTTTTGGTCTTGTCTAGCTATTGGGAAAGGAATTTCGTCAGACCAAGTGACTTTAGGAGATTTTGCAGGAACACACATAAGGACAAAAGAATTCCCATTTACTGGGTCAGGCCATAGGTCCATTTTGCCCAGACTGCTGTGACCATGGTGGGTGCCACCACTTCCCCTGAGCTGCTGATGGAGCAGTGGGGCCAGGGAACAGCAGGAGCCCTGCTTAGCTGCTGCAGACTCCTGTTCCCCCCGACCCCCCCCCAACCAGCTTGGCTGGACCTACAACCCCCCTCCCCTCTCAGGGGGAAGAGGGGCTCTTCTGCCTCACCCACCACCTGCTGCCAAGGCTGCCTGCAGCGAGAGGGGACCTTACAACACCCAGACCTGGTGGAGCCCTGTCAGTCCATCTACTTGCCGTCTTCCCCTGTTTTTGGTGATAGTGATAAAACTAATGAGATGTTTCTGTATAGCATGGATTTTCACTAGCCATACGTTTTGGATGTTTTTAAACAGAAACTCTGTAATTCCATCATGATGGTAGAAGTATGAATATATGCACCCTGTCTTCCCTCTCTTTGACTGTAATTCTGCATTTCTGTACCATTCATTACTGAACACTTCCTTGGTTTAAAAAATACTGTTGTGTCCTTTTTTAGAAGCAAGTATTTGTACATGTGTTGTGCTTGTACACTTGGTAAAATGGAGTGAAAAACCCCTGAAGATTCTTATGGACCTCTATGGTTTCATCTTTTGTTTTATCTTTTATTTCCCTTCTTCTCCCCTCCACATCTCCTTTTATTTGCTGCTCACTTCTTTTGATCCTCTTGCTACTTTTCACAGCATCTTGTATGATACTCAATCCTGATCAGGATATCTAGGCAAATTCTAATGAAAGTTAAGACTGCAATCCTCTAAGCAAAAGAAGTAAACTTGGACTAGTTTGTATCAGACAAAAATTGACTGCATCCAAATCTGTTGCAGTTGGTGCTGTGAAAGGAGGGGCAGGAATTGTGCATCTATAAAAGCAATTAAAAAGTTGCCATTTAAGTTGTACAAGAAATGTCCTTGCAAGGTTTTCATTAGCTGCAGATTGAATGTAATTAAAAAAAACAAAACCCCTTTCATTTCCTACTACTTAAAGGGTTAGAAAGAAAAATAAAAAAAATTAGTTAATTTAATTTAGTGGTTTTGGTTTGATGCTGAATGGTCACTGTAACAGGGGGCTTAAGCAGAACCCCTCTTCCTGAAGGTAAAACCTAGGCACAGGTGAATAGGGATGTTAGGGGACACACCCGGAGTAGATGAGGAGACAGTGACTACTGCCAGACATAAAAGGCGGGGCTAAGCATAAGACATTGCCCTTGAGGCACTCGAAGGAAGAAGAAGAAGCAGCTGTTTCGGTGGAGTCACCTGATGTGTAAGGGATGCCGTGAATGGGAACATGAGAAGATGACCCTAGATGGGTGAGACATGGGGAGAACACTTACTGCGGGGTCAGCGGCTGGAGATCGGCCGGCAGGACCTCGGGGAGGTGGCGAACGCGATCCCTCATGACTGGAAACGGCTGCGACTGTGGAAGGAGTAGCAAAGAAGCCCCATCCGGGGCACAGGGGCTAGTAGCTGGCGGGCCAGACCCCCAGGGAGGAAGAGTGAGGAGCACGACCCCGGGGACCAGGCTCCAGGGACAACTGGCTTGGCCAGAACCGCGGAGAGCCCCTGCGACCAGCATCGGAGCAGCAGACAGGCTGCAATTTACCAAAGCAGTGATCCAGCCGCCCTGTGCTAATGAGGCAGTTAGCATGATCTTACAATCTTATCTTTAATAAAACTGACACTTAGCAAAGCATTCCACTGGGTGGTCTGGTGTCTCTTACCCCCCCCCCAGGGATTAACATCAAACCTTTTTTCCAGCTCCTTAGTCGTGGCATGCAAGCCCTGAGGAAAGAGGGGGCGGACAGCAGATACCCTCCTATAGTCACCCTTTCAGGAAGCCCCTGCAGAACCTGATAAATTTGGAAATGTCTCAGCAGCACTAGAATGTAATGCTGCGATTCCGGCCTTTACTAGAGCTACTACTTTTAGTTTTGGTGAAATGGCATTTTCAAATGTTAAATGTAATCCTTTTTTGTAAATAAGAGACAGACCTGATTCTGGGTGATTCCAGTTTGAACTGCTTACCTTGGCTAGGCAAGTTCAACAGTTTTTGCCATGGGGTAAACAAAAGTCTTAATGAGACCTCATTTTTGTGACAGCACAGGTAAGGTAAGCATTTATGCATTTGTTCAGCAGCAGACAAGGGGATGTTTTCTTTTTCAACAAAGGTCTTATCTCGGCTCCATGGTTGCACCAGCCGCTGCACTCCTGGCCAGTGAGGAGCCTGCATGACATGCAGCCTTTGCAGCATACTGCCCTTCAGGTGTATGGCCTGGGGTGGCACATGGCCCCTGGCCTCTTAGAGATTGGACAGCCCTGTATTAGTACAAGACTGGATCAGTTGCTGACTTGCTGCTCTTTCATTCAAACATAGTACAGGAATTTGCACTAATAGAAGCTTAAAGGACAAAAAAAGTTGCTATTTCTTTTTTTTTGTTCTGGTGGTAACACGGGGATTTTGCTTTGTCAGAGAAACTTGGCGAAGTTACCATATGTGGCAGTAGTGAATGAGTCTTCCATAAGTTACCACATAACCATTCAGATTGGCTGGTGGTGGAGGAGCCAGATCCAAATGGGCCAGAGGTAAGTATTGGTGTTTTGTTGCTCAAAAGTAGGAATTGATTAATTACTGGCCAGTTTACCAGTTGAGCTGTGCCTATTTATCCCTTTGCCAATTCATTTTTAAATGACTCGGGGCTTTTCGTATAAGCTAAGAATTCAGAAAGGAATATATGACTGTCCAAGATCCAGGCTCCCCATCCCTCCTTATTTTCCTTCTGTAGGCACCAAATATGGTGGAGGTAGATATCTAATCCTCTGTCTGTTTCCTAGAGTGAATGTTTGAGCTTTCAGTGGGAATGTAACTATCCTAGAAAGTTTAGCCAGCTTCTTGTTTTCGAGTTTTAAGAAACAGTTTCTTTTCATGGCCCTTGGAGAGTTTCAGGCAGGTTTAAGAGAAATCTAACTTCTATCTTTGCTCCTACCATTAATTGAACCATCATAGTCCGTAAGGTATCCATTGGCCATTATTAGCTTCCTTCCTTCCTCATAGCGGAAACTTATTCTCTGTTAGTAAGGTTCAAAAGTTGCGGCGAGGGGAATGGGGTCTGAGTTGTGTCTCTTGAAGGCTTTGGAAAACTTCAGTTAAGGCCTTTATATACGTACACTTACAATATAGCAGCACATGAGTGATCAGAGATCATGTCACTCACTAAAGGTACTTAGCCTGCATTTGCATGCCGGTGTGATAATCTTAAATGCATGTCAGCAGTCATTTTCAGCAGTGATACAGAACCTCAACCCAGTTATTTGCTTCAGTTTGGAGTAGACAGAAGAGAAGGTGGGGACTGGTCTTGCATTTCCTTGAGGCCAGTGCCTGATAAAGGTTTCACAGGAGCAGAGTATGTGCATACTGCTAGTTACACAGAGGCTGGTAAGGGCACATCTGCCTGTCTAGCTGCAGTAAGGCTTGAGTGTTGTAGCTGTGAGTGGCAACACTCATGAGAGAAGCAAGGGTTTTTTGGTGAGGTATTTTATTGGACCAACTGTATGTGCAGGTTAGATCTCCATGGTCCGGAGCCGGGGCAGAGCCATGCTCTGCAGCCTGCATGCTCTAGGCAGGGGTGTGCAGGCAGCGGATCATGGCTCTGTCCCTATTCTGGACTACACTGTCACCACTGCAAGGAGCTGGTGCAGAGCTCCTTCAGGTATATTCTTATTTTGCATGGTTAATATGTCAAGTACTTTTGAGCTTAAGGCTATGGGTTGATGCATTTCATGTGGATTCTGGCCTCTTGCGATGCTGCAGTTGAATCTTGAGCTTCTGTTTTGCATTGGAGGTTTTAAAGAGGGCTGACCAAAACTCAATTCTGGATATCAGAGGAAAAAAACCTAGCCTCCTTTTACAGTGGCTGCTGCCCTTTGATATGAATTTTGTAGTTTGGTCACATCACTAGTTATGAAGGATGGGAATTTATGAGGAATGGCTTTGAACTTGAGTATTTGTGTATCTTCTGTGAGGGCTATTTAATAATCTGAAGAATAATTTTACTGATTGGATGCAATTGTATTTTCCTGTAAACATTTCATTAATACTTATGCATGGTGGAGATGGCAGGAATTTTATGAGCTTTTTAATGGTATCAAAGATGATTTTGGTACATAGTTTTTCTTTTGGACCATCAGTGTTGCATGTATAATACATTACACAATAATAGCTCCCTTTTATTAGGCAATTAAAAGGCTCTTATTCTCCCTCAAGATAAACGTGCAGTGTTAATATGATGCATATGGTAAAAACAGTTGGAGGTGACCTAATTTAAAAAAAAATGTTGCTTTTATTGTAAGCTGTGAGCAATTTTTGGTACTCATGCTTATCAAGTTTGGAATTAATGTTAAATATGAATACTTGCCTCTAGGTTTAGCATTTGTGTAATGTATACAGAATTATTTAAAAAATCCATTTACAGCTGAGGAGGGGTGAGTGTTTATGTACGTGTTAAACTAGTGAATAGGGATGGAAAGTGTTGCAGAAATAAATGTCAGCAAGGAGATTTATTTACTGGATTAGAACATGGTAAATTTTTCTAGTGAGGTCTCAGTTATGCAACACAAGCATAATTATATTGGCCTGGTGGCTCACATGATATTTTGGCAAATTTCATCATTCACACAACTTTCTAGACAGTTTATCTGGCTTCCCCAAAGTATGCTGGATGTCCTCATTAGCTTGTACAGCAGGGGCGGGCAATTATTTTGGGCAGAAGGCTGCTTACTGAGTTTCAGCAAGCCATTGAAGGCTGCATGACGGGCAGCCCGGGGCAGATTAACTTGAACTTTCTACATTTTTTAGGAGCCTCATGGGCCAGATAGAATGGCTTGGTGGGCTGCATCCGGCCCCTGGGCCGCTTTTTGCCCACCCCGTTGTACAGTCTATGTATGTTTTTAGGCAACATCCAGATTCCTTGAAGTGCGTGATAGCTCTCATGCTCAGCTAGGCAGCAGTCCCCGCTGTTAATCAGTTACTTTATAGTAAATACGAAGTGTACTCCCAATGGAACATATTATGCTCCCAATGGAAGATATTTTTTTCTTTTCCCAGGCAGCAACAGTGGTTCCAGTCTGGGGATCAGAAAATTATTATATGTTAACTGAAGTGCCTTTCAATAAGTACTCATTGCAAGCCCAAACAGCCTTTCCTTCCCAGAATCAGCAAATCAGCACTTGCAGTTAAACCATCCATTAAGAATGTTAAGTCAGACTAAACCTGCAGATCAAACAGAAAACTGAATTAATGTCAGTATAATTATTTGTGGGAATGGGAAAATAGGCAAACTAATGCACAACTCTCTTGCTCTATCATGCTAATAAAGTAGATGTCAGAGAACACTTGGTAAAATCACCTGCGGGAAGCAGATCCTCAACTGCAGAACGAACTTTTTAGGAACTAAGGAACATTGCAAACATTACCATTTCCAGCCCTGTGCTTTGATCTCTTCTTCCCTAACAGGGATGCATAGCAACATATTGTAAAATCAACAAAAGAAAAAAAGCACCCAAATGCTTTCCCATGCATGCATTAGGCCATCAGGAGAGAATGAAGAGAACCAACTTCACAAATGTTAGATTGGGTTGCTTAATGCAGTGTTGGAAGACACTTGGATACTAAAGTTCTAGTGTCACATAAGATCTTACAGAAACTGTCAGCTGAGACCTGGACCTCTCTGTCAGGTAGAAGGGCACATACGGTAGCAGTAGAGGAGATTGGATATCCCCAAATATTTCTGTACTGCCAGGCAGCATTGTGCTGAAGTACCTCCTACTGCTGCATGTGTGAATGGGAAGCAGCAGAGCAGTGTAAGTGCAACTATGTGCTCAGGTTGATTAACCCTTCCCTCAGCAGAGCTAATTAACCTGCGTGCAGAACTTCAATAGGATGGCTACATTGCACAGCCCACAGGAATCTCTTGACCACTGTATTTGCCTTTCCCCTTTCCCTCCTTCTGCCACCTCCAGAGAATACGATAAATATAGATAGATCAATGGTCAAGGTTCGGACGGCAAAATACCAACTTGCATGCATAGAGAGAGGTAGTTTATTCATGTTAATTCTGCTAGAATTATTTTGATATTGTCAGTCACCCAATACTTCTGCCCAAATGGGGCTTATAGGTGTGCTCAAGAATCCTCTGAAATGCTTTGTGTGTTCCTTTTCAGGTGGAACCTGAACATGTCATGTGTAACTCCATCATAACTTTGTTTCTGTTGTCTCATAATCTTGTCTCTCATCTCATTTTGACATCTTTATGAAACCAGAAGTTTGAGAATATTGTGAAGTCATTGTGCTTGATCGTTCTTGGAGAGCTGAAATTATGGGCAAAAAACAAAAGCACCTTTTTTCAGTGACTTTGCTGCCAGCATCATATCACCTTTTAGATGTAGCTTATTTTTGCGTGCTATGAATATACAACAACATCTGAATTCAGTTGCTTCTTTTCTGTTTGAGCCGGGTTTAAGGTCTTCTGTGATAGGGGCAAATTCCCAAGCCTGATCTTGGTATTGACCTGCTACCTGTCTATAGGTAAAGCGCCCGCCTTGCTCGCCTGCTGCACATTGATGTAAAATAATTAGGATGTTTCATAGATGCTAGGGTTGGAAGGGACCTCATTGGATCGCTGAGTCCAACCCCCTGCCCACGGGAGGAAAAAGTGCTGGGGTCATGTGACCCCAGCTAGGTGCTTGTCCAGTCTTCTCTTGAAGACCCCCAAAGTAGGGGAGAGCACCACCTCCCTTGGAAGCCCGTTTCAGATTCTGGCAACCCTAACTGTGAAGAAGTCCTTTATGATGTCCAACATAAATCCACTCGCGATCAGCTTGTGGCCATTGTTCCTGGTTATTCCAAGGGGTGCCCTGGTAAACAGAGCATCTCCTATTCCCTGCAAGTTCGAGCCAAGGAGATAGGTTAATTAGCCAGGAGGCTGCCCTTTGAGCGCCCTGCTGTCAATAGGCATTATATACATGCTCTGACCTCCCCTTATACGTGTCCCATGCCTCGCAGATGACATATCGTTTGTTCTATCTCTGGCATTAGGCCTGGCCAAACTCAGCGCATAGTTCGGCTTCTTACACACTGCCCTATTCTGAGTTAAATTCACTCACGGTTGCTCTGCCCCTCTCTCAGGGGCCTCTCGTCTACTGCCCTGTTCGGGCCTCGCTCACCCTGCCCTGCTCCCTTGAGTGATCCCAGAGGGCCATCAGGCTTGTTCCTTGAGTGGCCCTGGCCCATCCTCTTGGGTCCCTCCTGCAAACCTCATCTGAGCAGTTGCCAGTCAATTCAGCAACTATGGGCTGCTGCTGCCTCTGCCTCTAGCCCTTCACTGGGCCACACCGGCCTTTCCTCGGGCCATGGCTCCACCCCTACTCTGGGTCCCTGGGGTTGAACACCCGCCTCCAGCTCAGGTGCTCCTCTCTGAGGGCCCACCACTCTCTATGACCCACCAGATGGTGGGGGCTGGGGTTAAGGTGCCCTATCTGCCTTCCATTGGGGAGGTGAGTGGTCCTGGCATTTAAATGGTACTGCCCCACCGCAGGCAGTCCCACCAGGTTTCCCTACCCCAGCAGGGTGCAGTTTCCACCAGGCAGTCCCACTAGGTTTTCCTACCTCAGCAGGGTGCAGGTCATGCCCAGGACCATGGGGCCACCTTCTTCTGCATAGCTCCTGCCCTTACCCCCAAAGTGTTCCTGGAGGAACAGCTCAGTTAGATGATATTACTCCCATGCTGGCTGGTAGCAAACTGCCATCTCAGCCCTGGGCGCTGGGCTCTAAATGGCCACCCTAATCAACCACCTGTTGGCTGCCTGCTCCAGCCCTTAAAGTGATGGAGGACTGAAGCTGTACTGTCGCATCATTTCTCTATGGATTAATTGTGTATCAGATGTCATTAAAATATGAAGTTGTATTTTTTGTAGGAGGGAAGGGAGAGTATAATCTTCTTACTTTTTATTTTTTGTTGGTTTGCTCTCTGAAAAATGGAGGTCTAAATGGCTTTTCTCAGACTGCCTGCCTCATTGCTTCTTGTCATTCTGATTTATTTTTAAACTTTATTTTATATTAGTTATGCCTCCCTCCTGCTTTTTCCAAAGATGAACAATATTATTTCTACAGATATTTTTAGGAACCTTTTGTTTAGATGTTCCAGTGGTGAATACCAGTACAAACACAAGCAAAGTATGCATAATAAACCTTCTCAGCTCATTATAAATTAAGGAACACATTTTTATTTTATTTTTTACATTGGTAGGAGATTTTTTCTGTTCCTTTAAAGTCTCAAGAGAAACTGTTTTTTCTATTATGTTTTTAGATCTCTGGCTATATTTTTTCCTTTGATTCCTCTGTTCCATTCTCTTCTTGTTTCTTTTCATTCTCGTTTATCCTAGTCCAGGGTAAGTTTTAAATGGGCTAGGTCAAATCACAAGAAGACCGAGTTGTGAAGCAGATTTTGATTCACAAACACGTACAACAGTGGCCTGTTAACAGCATCACCTGGAGTACCAGTAATGGATTAATAATGGAAATTTTATATCAGCCTTATATTAAACCTGAAGTTGAACAAAATATTTTGTGAATTCAGCTGGGGTAAAATTAAGTCTTGTAAGGGTTGAGAAATATGAAATTCACTTTGTGTGTAATTATGAAGTTGCCAAAGACTGTGATTATGGCTCATGAATGTTTGTAGTCTTTGATTCTTAACATTGTGAAGCACAGAATTTCATGAGAAATTTTCATGTATTCTCTGAAAGAAGTTTGTAACTGTTCATTCCCAGATTATCTTCATGCACTAACACATGTAGTCTTTTTCTAATTAAAAGTAATCGCGTTTTCTGAGAGAATTGGAGCAAGTTGCCATGGAATAATTGGTCTCAATGGGTATGTATGCATGTACTAACTTTCTGACAGTTAAGCCGATTTAACTTTTTAAAACTAACTGTCAGAGTATACACACACATGTGGAGCAGAGTTGACTTAAATGCAATGTATTAGGTTGAGTTGCAGGGTGTATTACTTGAGTCGCATTAATTAAGTTGACTTGGCTGACAAGATGGCTGCCACCATGTTGAAGACATACGTATGTAGACTCTGATGTGGCTTCATTTAAGTTAGTTTAGTTAAGTCAACTTAGTTAAGATGCCTTATTTTAAGTTGACTTAGTACGTGTATATGCACCCAGTAGTGTTTAGTGGAGTGCCTGCTGATCTGTCCAGCAGTTTTTTACCCAGTGGGTAGGAGAGGTACTGCAATGGAGGTGTCTTGAGAAGTACAGCAGACAGTATGAGGTTGTAAGAAACAGAAGACTGCAAGATACAGGGAGCTTTTAAGAGAGAATTGGATTGGAATTGATGTGGAATACTCTTGAATGTAATTTTTTTGGCAAAACTTATTTGAGATGGATTTTAAACATGCCCACAGCTATGAAATGGATATGAAAAAGCCATGTCTCTTCCTTTAATTTCTAGTGCCTTGAATTTTATGAGAGCTTGCCTGTAGTAGTCTGTGGCAACATTCTTTTTTCCTTTTGCCTGCCTTTTATGGGTTATGAGGCTTTTATTAGTTTAGTTTATTAAATTCATTATTAGGAGGAAAGCTGTTGTTTCTAATTAAAAGATTTTCTTAAAATTTTTCAGCATTAGACTTTAAAAGAACTTTTTATGCAAAGGCCCTACAGCACTGGTTTAACAAGGAAAATATTTCATTTTCTTTTATTGGTCACTTAATAGGCTGTTTTTCACAATTAAAAAGCTCCAGAGTATACCTTATGGTTTGGAACTAGTCTGTTTAAAAGTATTCTGGTTAGGTTTCTCTTTTAAATCTTGGATCTCAGCAGAAGAGCCTGCACCTGTTTGATACATCGTTCAAACTAGAAATCTCTCTCAGACGGCGTACACATTCAGATAACCTGGATAATTCTTCCAGGTTTGTTCTCCTTGTAGAGTAAGTTACCCAGAGCTGTGTGTACAGACATTCGAATTGTGAAGAGTGGAGAATTTGTACTGTGCTGCTGGGTGAGGGCAGGAAGGGGGTGACCCTGTGCATGCATCTCAGCATGCTCTGCAGGTTTCCATGGTTGTCCTAGTTTTCCCCATAGCACAATGTGGGGATTGTAAAGGGTGAGTGTTCTGGAGCAGCAGAGTCCAGCAAGCAACACACTGTCTCCCTGTGGGGTAGGAAGAGGACAGTGTTCTCTTTTGAGAGAAGCCATGTCATATACAGATGTTCATTCTCCCAGGAGAAACTCTCCCGAGAGTGATTTAACTCTGCTTGTTCTCAAGTTATTTCTCTCTTGGAGTGGCCTCCCATTTTAGCTTGGGAGGAAAAGTCTGAATAGCTGTATAGTTGTGGTTTCTTCTTGGACAGCAGTGACTTTCCCAGGAGAAACTGAATATCTGTAGAAGGCCTGGGACCAGAAATCCTGCCCCCTAACCCCTGACCCTTGCCACTGGACATCCCTCCCCTTGCCCCCAGAAGTACTCCTTTTGGGAAGTGGGGTTGCCATCTTGGAACCAGAAAAAAACCCCAGATTGTATACTAAAAATCAAACATTGACAATAACATACTTTAATCTTATTTTAAGAAAAATTTCTGTGCTGATTTGTGTGTGTTTGTGTGGTGTATATATAGAGGTGATTACATAATAGCTCAAAATGAGGTCTTACTCTTGTATATTGTAGGGGAGTATGGTGGGGTGGGGATGGGGTTTGTGGGGGGCTGTGTGTATGGGGGTATGTGTGTATGTGGGTGGGCATGCAAGGTTTGTGGGGGGTGTTTGTGGGAATGTGTGGGAGTGTGTGGGTGGGCATGAGGTTTGTGGGGTGTGTGGAGGGGGAGGGTGGCCCTCCCCCCCAGAGGTGCATGGGTGTGTGTGTGTATGCGGGGGTGCACATGGGGTTTGTGGGTTGGTGTGTTTGTGGGTTGTGTGATTGTGTGTGGGGGAGGGTGTGATTGTGGGGTTTGTTGGGGGAAGGGTTTATGAGTATGGTGGGTTGTGCATGGGAGCACCCCTGAGCGCTCCCCTAAGCTGGTCAGTACCCGCCCTTACTCTACAACAGCCTGGAGCCTGTGTGCCCTGTGGCGCCTCCCTGCCACCTCCAGCAGTGTGCCCCATGCCCCATCTGGACTCATTCCCACTAGAGCGGATCAGCCGGAACCTGGGCACAGCCCCCACTCAGCCCACTCTGCATTGTTGGCCCATGGCGTGTCCTGCCACTCCCTGGGCATGCACCGGGGCTGGGGTGGCTCTGTGGTGGGATTGCCTTTCTACGCAGTGTGGGCAGCAGTGACTCCTTTTGGGTGCCACTGGCCCCAGCCCCGTGGTACTGGCGGGGACCCACACTGCACAGCCCTAACCCCCAGTGCCTGCTCTGGGCTCACCCTCCCAGGCTCAGGAGTGGCAGTGTGGGGAAAAAAGCTGTTAGCATGGGGTAAAAGCAGCCCCTCCTGTTCCTGCTGCTGGGAGTTCCCTGCTGCAGCTGCCTGAAGCCTGCACCGGGCTGCCCCGTGTCTGCTCTGCACTGCCACTGCAGCCCGGAGGCAGTGGTGACGGTGGCATAGATGTAGGTGGCTGTAGCAGGGAGCTGCCGGGAGTGGGAGAAGGAGGGGTGACTTTTTCCCCAGGCTGAGCAACAGCTTTTGTTTTGCACCGTTGCTGCTGAGCCTGGGCGGGCGAGTCCGGAGCAGGCACAGGGTTGGAGCTGCGCAGTGTGGGACAAAAGCTGTGGCTCAGCGCGGGGGATAGTGGCCCTTCTCCCTCTTGCTCCTGCCGTGGGGCAGTGGTGGCAGCGCAGAGCAGACTCAGGGCGGCTCTGGGCAGCTGTAGCAAGGAACTAGTGGGAGCGGGAGGGGCTGCTTTTACCCAGTGCTGAGCAGCAGCTTTCGTCCTGCGTTGCCGCTGCTGAGCCTGGGCGGGCAAGCCTGGAGCAGGCATGGGGGGCACGGGGTCGGGGCTAGCAGTGTGATCCCCACTGATACAGTGGGGCTGGGGCCGCTGGTGGCAGCAGCTGAAAGGATCTGCCTACCACTGGGGCTGTCTGGAAAGGCTGTCCAGCCACAGAGCTGCTCCAGCACTGCTGCATGCCCAGGGGCAGCACAATGTGCCACGGCTGGACTATGCCTGGGCCAGTTAACCCGTGGGCTGTATTTTGCCCACCCCTGCTCTAGGATGCAGTACAAAAGTATAAATTGTCTCTCCTAACTTCATTAAACATATAAACAACTTAAAAAAACCATAGCAACTAAAGGATAGTGTGATTAGGCTCCTGTGTATCTTTTGAATGGTTACCATTTTTGAAGGTAACTACTCGCATGCTACAAATGCAATTCTGGTTAATGAATCTGGAATGGTTTCCCTTTTATCCATCATTTTCTAATCCCTTTCTTGAGAATATGTTGTGTAGGCTTTGGGCAGCAGCTGTGCTGTTACATCTTATTCAAGTCTTGGCAACAGTACGAATGTCCTTTTGTTGCTTTCTTTCCCCACAGCAGCCTTCTTTCCAACTCTACCTTTGGAGCTGCAGGCGTATCTCCTGCGTTTTTGCCTGAAGGCTCAAAAGAAGGGAAATCCTTTGAGCTTTCCTGAAGCTTCTGCTCTTCACTCTTGTTTTCCACCAGCATGTAGTGGGAAAACATTGCCGTTTTTTACTTGAGTTGTAGATGATCAACAGGGTACAAGGCAGAGAACTGGGCATGGTATCTAAGCTAATTTGATTCTATGATGAGACAGTAGGATACTAGTCTGATTCAGTGTATCATTTGGGCTTCGCTTATTCCCAACTTGGTTTATATATTAAATACTTTAAAAATCCTATACTTTTTTTTCTCTACTTCACTCCTTATCTCTGTGTAGCTGTACCCTGCCGTAAAGCTTGCCACCTGAAGGCTTTATTTAAAAAAAGTTGAAAAGTTGAAAACTTACTGCATTGAGTTATTGTGTTACCAAATTTTTTTTAGACTTTTTTTTTTATCTCCCATAAATAATTTTTAATGCTGGTGCTGTTTCTGTTTCCTGTGTCTTTTCTCTCATATCCCTCATATACATGTTTTTGGGCTCAGGAGGGCTTCGATGCCCAGTGTTTTTGCTTTTTCATGTTTGGAATGTTGTGTATTGTCAAATAGATATAATTTGGCATATATTATATATCGGGAATCGTGATTCTTTGTGTTATCAGCTGAATCATACTGAGGAGTCCAGTCTGAACAGCTCTGAAAGGCAATTTTGGCTTTTATGGCTATATATTTTTTTGACTCGTATATACTTTTTATCATTGTTAATTCAAAGCATTTATGATAGTAATGCATTTGTTTTACACGCATTAGGGAGACCGTTTTGGTATATTGGGATCTGATTATTTTTATTGTAGATCCATGTGCTTTCTTCTTTTAAATGTATTCTTTTTAGTTACTGCTATTGTTTTTATTCTATATTAAGTCTCTTTTAAAGAGTGTGATTCAGTAAAGCTTTGCCTTGGTTTATGGTAACCGACAGAATAATAACAGATAGCAATGCTATTTTAATAAAGGCCGTATAACAATAGTTCCCTGGGAACTGAATCCGACTCATTTGCAAAGAACCCTCTCAGCAGTTGATTTTTGGAGAGGGACTCAGCAATCTTCTAACACTGCCAACACAACTTCAGGTTACTGATTAAGCCCTCTTTTAATGATTTTTTTGTTGTTGTCTATTTTTATAATACATGTCCCCACAGCATCTGAACTGCCCACTGTCAGTCATGAATTTAATAACTGTGGCAATGCAAGGCTGTCACTTGTCTGCAGTTTCTAGGAGTAGCATGAATCCCTCACACCTACGTGCTGATAAATAGAGAATACATGTCAGTGTTATTTAATTCAGATTTTCTCTTTTGGCTTGTCTATGCTTCTGAAGAAGGTGGACATCTCTTTGGAATAAGATGGTTAGTTTTAAAATTGTAATGTAGATGGGGCCATTTTTGTTTTTTAACGTGTCTGCTGGATAAGATGAAGCTAAACTTGGCCTTAAAACATAAAACACAAAAGATTTGTAGATGCTGGTATTGTTTAACAATACACCTGATTTATTTTTTTTAATGTGGTCAAGCCCTTTGTCGGCCTTTGCAAAATGTACACAATGCAAAATATTCCCTTAAAAATTTGTGTTCTTATATGTTGGTTAAGTGAAAGTATAATCCAGGTAAAGACAAGGCTCTTTGCTGTTTTCATGCATGTTTTGAACCCCTTTTGAAGTTCTTGACCCGCTTAACTTCCTACTGTTTTATGCAGGCAGCCTTTTCTTTATGACTATCGAGGAGTGAATATCAGTGAAAATTATTTTACATCTCCATTCATTTGATGCTTATTTGAGTTACTATTTAACTTCTATCATTCTATAAATACAGCAACAGCTTCTTCAGCCTTTTGCTTCCTCCTCCTTTTATGAGGTATATTGGGCATGCCTCTATAAACGTGGTGGAAACATTCTCTTTTACTGCTTTACAACTACCTTTTTCCAAGAAACATCTTGCCTGTGTTACAGATGGATGATTTTTAGGTGAAAGAAAAGCTAAATTGGGATTTCAGCCTACCCAGAAAAAATGTCTTTGAACTTTACAACTGAATACATCTCTTTTGTAAGGAAAGTATTCTTGAGATTTTTTCACGCATGGTGGATTTATTTAACTTTCACTGGTAAAGATTTCTGATGAGTACAATTCATGGTTCAAGGGCAGCTTGTATCCTCAGATCTTCTAATTTCCTTTTCTCCCCATGGGCACCGTTTTCCACATTGGCTTGTGCCTCTGCTGCTGTCAAGGTAGACTCCAGTTTACACCCCACTGGGTCCTCCCTAAAGGGTGCTGTGCAGCTGCGCCCCCAGCAGCTCCCTGGATCTACTCCTGATCTCTGGGTGACATAAACACTATTTAACTGCTGTGTCCTCAGCTGGTCCAGCTAGATCTTGACCCCATACTATATACTTCTTTGGGCCTCTTGGGTTTTATGCGAGTGCAGTGCCCAAGAACAGCTTGTTCAAAACATAGTAGTATATTATTATCTGGAGAGACAGGTAATAATGAAATAAAACAAAATCGTATTTTGCAGTGAATCTTTTAGTGTTGATAGAAGTAAAAAATATTTGTGACCTTGAGGACACACAATTGCAGGCTTAACATGAGGTCACAGTGGTGGCATTAAATTATCTCATACTATTTAATAAACTTATAGTAAACAGGTCAAAAAGATGTAAAGCCTGTCTAATCTAGAGATGTCAAAGATTCATTGCAACTGAGCAAGTTACTAACAGGCTCCTTAAATTCAATTATGTTAGAAAATTAAAATTTCCCCCCCTTTTTTTTTCTTTTTCTGTTTTTTCCTTTTCTTTTTGCTCTGTGCTCAGCTGCTTGTGGCTGCGATAAAGCATGCCTAAAGCACGATCTGAGTGGTAATTCTGTTTTAGCTGAGCCCAACTTAGACATTGGTATGTCCTTCAAATTTCAGCTGTGGAAGACTAGCATTCTTGCCTGTCACCGTATATGCGGGAGATGCACATAGCACACATTGTTGGGTGCAGTTTAAAATTATAATAAGAAATAAAAATACTGAAGTTGCAGCAAAGTTAAAATGAAATTTAAAAGGCTGATAGAATGAAAATGACCTGTTGCCAGTTCCATTATATCATAAGGTAGAGGCTCCCTGACAGACCAGTGAAGAACATTCAGGATAAACAAAAGTACCCTGAACTTTGTACCAATAATGAGAGAAAGATGTGTTGGGGTAGGGAGTAGATCAGGAGTGGGCAGTTATTTTGGCTGCTTAATGGATTTTGGTGTGCTGTTGTGGGCCGCAAGGGTAGCTCCACCCCTTGACAGGTGCCCTGCCCCATGGTCACCATCTGGGCCAGAAGTCCTGCTCTAGGGTTGTCTGGGTTTTCCCAGACATGTCCTCTTTTTTGGCCCCTTGTACTTTGTCTGGGTGAGTTTTTAAAATGCAAGCAAATGTCTGGGTTTTTGCTTTGTGTCTGCTTAAGCTTGGGGCAGGAGGGGAAAGTGATTGACTGTCGGGGGGTCACATGCTCTGCACACGGGCCCCGGCAGCTGCTGGCAGGAGAGTGACTGTCCATGCAAGCGCAGCAGGGCTGGGAGGGAGAAGGGGGATGCGGGTCAGGCAGGGCTGCGGGGGCAGGGGGCTGTGGTCTGGGGGTGCAAGGCACTGGGAGGGCTGGGAGGGAGTAGGGGGCTGCAGGTTGGGAGTGTGTAGGACCGGCAGGGCTGGAAGGTGGCAGGGGCCTGTGGGTTGGGAGTGAGGGGCACTTTCAGGGCTGAGAGGGCAGAGGCTGGGGTTCAGGAGTGTGGGGCACTGGCAGGGCTGTGGAGGGCAGGGTCTGTGGGTTGAGAGTGCAGGACACCAACAGGGCTGGGGGGCAGGGGGCATATCACTGCCCTTCCCAAGGATTTACCCCTTCCTCCTCTCCTTTCCCTCCCTCCCTCCACAGGTGTCCTCTTTTTTTGAAACTGGAAATATGGTAACCCTATCACGCTCCCTAACCCCTGACTTTTGCCACTGGAAGTCTCTCCCCTAGCCCAGGAAGTACTCTTTTTTTGGAGGAGGGAGGTTGTTTGGATATTGTGTGGGAGGGTAGGGGGTGTTTGTGGGGGGGTGGGATGTGGCTGAGGGAGTATGTGGTTGGGGGTGTGTGTGTAGGTGAGGTGGATGTGTGGGGTGTGTGTTTGGGTATGGTGGGGATGGATGTGTGTGGGGGTGTGGGACAGTGGATGTGTGTGGGTGTGGTGGGTAGGAGGCATGGATATGTGTCTATGGGGTGAGGGTGTATGTGTGGGTGTGGGATGGGTGTGGGTGTGATTGAGGTATGGCTGGGGTGGGGGTGGGTTGTGTGGGTGTGCCTGAATGTGTGGGGGGTGTAGGGTGTGTGTGTGGGTACGGTGGGGTTTGTAGTTGGGGTGTGTGGGACAGTTGTGGGTGTGGGTATGGTGGGGGATGGGGTGTGTGGGGGGTGTGGCTGTGTGGGTGGGTGGGTTGGCTGTGTGCCTGTGGGGTGTTCCCCCCCCCCCCACCTGACTTCCCCCCTGCCCGCTCTGTGGTGTGGCTGAGCCTAGCTCCTCCACGGGACTTGCAGCATGCTGCAAAGCAGTGGGGAAGCAGCTGCTGCCCACGTGCAGCAAGAGAAGCCCCTGGGAGAAAGGTGCGGGCAGGGAGCTTAGCCTGGCAACACTGGCTGTCTTGGTCTGTCCCACACCTGCCCAGTGGGGCTGCAGTCAAGACTGCACTGACTGCTGCTGCTGCTGCCTCCATCCCATCTGCCTGTCCTGTGCCTGCCCAGTGGGGCAGCACCAAACCCATGCTGGTGGCAGCGACTACTGCTGCTGCTTCCACCCCACCTGCCTGTCCCCATGCCTGCCCAGAGGGGCTTTGTGAGCAGCTGAGCTCCTTCATGCCTCCTTTCCATCTACATGCTCCCCTGCCATGCATGAGCAGGACCAAAGTGAGCTGCAGGCAGAGCCCACCCCTGCCTCTCTCCCCTCAACACTGCAGCTTCTCCTCCCTATCTGCTGCCTGGAGCGCTGCAGCAGGGACAGGCGTTGGCATAGCTGGAGGCTGGGGGATCCCAGCAGTTCCCTGGAAATCTGCAGCAGCCCTGGCCAGTCTGTGTGTGTCCCAGCTGGGGCTGGAGCTCTCCAGTTGGGGAGGCTGAGAGTGCAACATATGTTGCTCCGGGCAGGACTTGGTGCTATGTAGAGTGCAGCTGGTGGGGATGGATACAGTTAATTGATGGATGCTTGCCTGCAGGCTGGATCCAATCAACTGAAGGGCTGGATCTGGCCTGCGGGCCATATTTTGCCCACCCCTGGAGTAGATGGTGAGAGGAAGTACTACATTTTCTTGCATATGACATGCTCCCAATAAGACACACACCTTTGTATTCGGAAGGCACAACGTAGATTTTTATTTTTTCCTTTCAGAGTCTGGCTGACTGTGTGATACTGTGAGTCACCCAGGGAGTATGACCTCCCAGGAGACAGTCCGGGTGAGGTAGCAGGAACTTCCTGGTGTGGTAGGATCCATTAAGGCGAGGCCCCAGACTCTTTCAAGGGCAATAACAACACTGATCTTTTCTGTAAATAGTTCCTTATATAAGTTCCTGTAAATAATAATGGGTTTCCACACCACAGGATTATAGGTTGTAGCCGTGTTGGTCTAAGGACATGGATAGACCATGTTCTTTGGGTAAATCTGATATGTTATATTAGACCAACTCAGATAGTTGGAAAAATTCTTCTTTGCAAGCTTTTGGGTAGAAATATCTGAAATCTGGCTTCTTTACTATTCATACCATCCAGGAAGAGCACATACCAACTGCAGATGCTTCCTCAGCCTGACAAAGGGTATTTATATCTGAAAGCTTGCAGGGAAGACTTTTTCCAACTATTTGAGTTGGTCTAATAAAAGATATCAGATTTACCCAAAGGAACTTGTCCATACCACAAGCTCTTCCATAAGATACTACAGACTGCATGCAGCAGCTCATGCACCCTGAGCCAGCTCCGTTGCTGCTTCACGCACAAGGTACCGTGCTCAGCCAATGGCTATTAGTGGCTGTGAGAGAGTTAATGCTGGACTTTGCCCCCTTCTGTTTGCTGGGCCAGAAAGAAGTGTCATCCATGCTGGCCCTTCCCTTTGCTCTGCTTTAGTTAAAGGAAAAAACATGTAGACTAGGCCTCATTAGGTTGGTACCTTCCATGAACTTGGGGCTTGTCTTTTTAGATTCAAGGAGTACAAGATAATCCTTGAGACCTGTGCTTTGGAATTGCTCACTGGGTGACTCTCAGGCAGAAGGGTGGAAAGAAGGAAGGAAGAAAAGCTGAAAGCTTGTGCAGTATTTTCCTCCCGAGCTGCCTTTCCTGTCTAACAGCCTTCCTTAGCCTGCTATTTGCTTTCTTCTTTCTGTCACTTCTTGCCCTTCCTCTAGCTGGCTTCTAGACATAAAAATAATGAGGTTGGTCCTGCATGAATATTAAGATCACTTACAATATTTTAAGGAGATCTCTGTCTTCTCTGCTTTACGTGCCATTTAGTTTTTTAACAGAATCAGTATGACTGGCCATGATTAATATTTTCCTTGCTCAGATTTTCAATAAATTGTACTTAGTCTAACATAGACATGACTGATTTATAAGCAGGCAGGTATCTAAATCTGCCTTAATATGTTTCTACAGGTTTATTCAAATTTAAGTTGAAGCCAACCAGTATAGATAAAGTGACAAGGAAGCTTCCTGATGCCACTTAAACTTTTTCTTACCCACAGACCTTACCCCCAGGCTTCCTACTTGTACTGTAAGGTATAAGAAGAGCTAAAATTTATCTGCTCAAAGATGATTACCTTTTTTAAACTCCCCCCCCCCCCCCAAGTTGTAGAAGAAGACTAGGTAAACTGCAACAAACACTTTTCAAGAACAGTAGTGTATAATTTGAGAAATCACTTCACTCTGGTTCAGTGGAGACCATATTCTGCCCCCACCCTGCCAAGTCAGTAGGTTAGGGAACCAGAATTAGATATCTTAGCTATGTCCTGAGAGGGACAGAGTACAAGTGACTTGGTTGCAGGTCTTTGATTATAGGGTTGGTTTTGCATTATAATCTAAACTGAGGCTAGCAATCTGAGGGCTGCCTTAAATGACACCTGATGGCTGTGGGTCCCTGTGTCCACCACCCAGTGGCAGCTGGAACACTGTGTTTTACATGTCAGAGCTGAGCAGGGAATGGTTTTCCCATCCTGCAAATTATTAATTTAAAAGTTTTTTTTTTTTTTTTTTTTTTTCCCCATTCTGCATTTGCATCGAAGGAAGATTAAATAAAACAAAACAAAAAATTGGGGGGCGGGGAGGGTGAGGAGAGGAGGCAGGTTCACCTGTGTTAGGATAGTTATTCTGGTTGTCAGGCTGCTTACCCGAGATGTGAGGGACTGATGGTTACACGCAGATTCACAGAAGTTTAGGGCTGGAAGGGATCTCATGAGATCACCGGGTCCAGCCTCCCTGTTTTGGGCTGGAAAGACTGCTGGGGTCAAATAACCCCAGCAAGGTGCGTGTCCAGTCTCCTTTTGAAGATCTGCAGGGTAGGTGCCTGCACCACCGCCGCTGGGAGTCTGTTCCAGTCTGGGCAGACTAATTTAGACCAGACAAATTTGAAGCTGCGCCCCCTGTATTCCTAGTGAGTGCCCTAACTAATGGACTTTACTATTCTGTAGTGGGTGCATGTCTTTCTCACTGGGTTCAATGAGAAATTCCACCTGGAGAGATGAGAATCATTTCCTGATGAAAGCTTTATTGAAGCTGGCATGTTTCCTGTGTAGAGATGTATTTAAATAAATTAGTACTATCCAAGAGAATCTGTTTTGTTGGATGGTTCTTGACCAGCTCTAGATCAGGCTGTGATCTTTCCTGCTTATCATTTTAGGAACAGTGGGAGGGGGAGGAACTGATTATATTACCTTTCCCAGCTTTTGGTGACATGCCCGCCCTGGAAATCCTTAATGGGAGTAAACTGGACTACATTCTTCTACTTCTATATAACAGAAGCAGAATAAAGGGAGAGGTGTGCGCCAGCTCTATTTGTAGTGAACATCAGTGTAAATTGGAGTTTGTATATTGTTCCACCATCAGAACTCGCATTAGATTCTTATTCTGGGTGTTGGTTGGAGCCATGTTGGTCTAAGGACATAGGCAGACAAGGTTATTTGGGTAAACGTGACAGCTTTTATTAGACCAAATGAATAGTTGGAAAAAAATTTCTTTACAAGCACCCCCTTGTGCCTAAAAGCTTGTAAAGAACCACTTTTTTTTTTTCTGGCTATTCAGTTCGTTCAATAAAAGATAGCACCATTTACCCAAATGACCTTGTATACTTATCCTGCACATCTTTAACATGAACAGAATTGGAACTGTGACTTACTTTCACCTTGTACATTACTTTCTGATACCTGTTGGCAATGTTTAATTTTTTAAAATTGTTTTCCACATCGCAATCCTACACCTATTCACTCTTGGGAACCATAAAGCCTTATTGCCATTGTGCAGGGTATTGGGGAGGCTGTGTCTAGAATACTGTGTGCAGTTTTGATCACCCTGGTTCAGGAAAGACATGGTTTCAAACTGGAGAAAGCATAGGGAAAGGGATACCAGGATGATCGTGGGTATGGAGGGCTCTTTTATAAGGCTTGTTTAGCCTCTATATACAGAAAAGTATATGCTTGCTTTGTCTGTTAACATCCAGAAGATTAAACATGGTGGATGGCGAAGAACTATTTAAATTAGAGAGTGATGTTGGCTCAAGAACAGTTGAGTATAAATTGGCCGTGAATTTAGGCTAGAAATGAGGTTTCTAACCATTAGATGAATCCAATTTGGATCAGCTTAGTTTTCTGAGGCTGCAGACAGGTGTTAGGTTTGTGCTAAGAGCAAACACCTTTTTCTCAGCACGAAAGGCTAGTGCACACGCATTTTTCACAGAACAAAACCAGCTGCTCTGTTCTCTTATAAGCAGCAACTTTGCTGAGAGAGAGGTTTTCTAGTGCCACCTTTTAATGCCTATATGCTTATCTTGGCATCTCTAGGACTCCCAGTCTGCTATCCTTCCCTCCCTCCACCAAGGGGAATGGAGGGGAGGGAGAGTGCTGGCTCCCAGATGGCCTGCTGGATGGTGAGCTGTCAAGGAGCCCTGAGGAGACCCTGCTGTAGCACTTAAACAATGCCCAGGCTGTTCAAACTGGCACCAGTTCCCACTGCCATGAGAAAACGACCCCAAGACTGGGAGTTTACATGGCAGTGCCAATACCCAGGGCTGTTCAAGAGTATCAGGCATTCCCTCCTCGCCTCCCTACCAAGCCCTCCGTGAACAGTCCTGGGAAGCCTCAGAGCTGTTCAGGTGGTGGCATGGCTTCCCAACTCCTTGAATATCACCAGGGCTCCCTGGTAGTACTTGAATGGCAGTGCCATTGCCCCCAGCTTTGTGGATGGTTCTGGGTCTCCTTGGGCTTGTGCAGGGGGTGGGGGGAATACCCAGGGATGAAGAGGGTGTGGAGGACTGTTGTTTTCAGCAGCTGCCAGCTGCTCATTGACAGCCTGCCTATTTCCCTGGTAGAGGAGAAGGCAAGCTGTCAAGGACTAGAGACCTTGGCAGGGGAATTGTGGGGTCAAGGAGCAACCCTGCTGTTGCTCCCTTGCTAGAGAGCTCACAAAGTCCACAGCTTTCCACCATGGTAGCATGGCACTAGAAATTTTTGGCACTCAAACTGAATGTCTGTCCATAGTCTAAGTGTTGATGTAAAAAGATCCCAACCATATGAGCAGGCAGCTGCTAAACAGAAGGGGTAGTTATGAATAGTGCTGTCAAATGGACTGACATACTTTTGTCTCCAGTGTTTTACTCACAGTAAATGGAGGTGTTAATTTGATCAGTAATAGGCAAGAAGAGTGGCTTGGTTGGTTTATTTTTTTAAATTGATAAATGTTTTACTTGGTCATTTAATGAAAGCTAACTGCAAGCTAGAATAAGGTTATTTCCTAGGAAAGGTAATTTTCCTTCTGACTGGGAAAAAACAAATAGGTACCCGGTCCTATTGAAATGCATTCTGAGAATTATCTCATTTTATCCAGGCTATTGTTGAATAAGAAGTAAGTGTAATGTAGCGATTTGTCAAACATTTACAAAACAACTGAACTATAGTTAAAAATGGTGTGGTATAAAATAAATGGCATAAAAATAGAATATGTGTAAACAATGTTTTCCTGCCTCTAAGTAGACTGCCTTATTAACCACTGTAGTACAAGGAAATACAATATTGAAGTTAAATCTCTGGGAATTAAAACCATTAAATTGGAATTCTCCTTCCTTTCACTTTCTTGAGGTCTGACTCTTCCCTTTTGTGCTGTGTCATCGTGCGTGGTCCCCAGGGACGGCTGTGATGTCCCTAGGGCTCCGTGACCATGCTGGCTCCGCCCTACGGGCACCTTGTAATCTTTCCTGCCACGTCTTGCTGGTGAAAATAATAAATAGGGAGGCTGCCCTCGAGTTGCAGCTCAGTCACGGTCCTGATGGACCCCACCCCAAACCCTGTGGGTTATTGGACCCCTTGATGGGCCCCACTCTTGGTAGGTGACTCACTTGATGGACCACGCTCTTGATAGGGACACCCCAAGCCTTATGGACTAGATGCGTGGCTCCAAAACCTTACCTTTACTAAAGCTCCATGCCTCGCAGATGGTAATTAAACGTTGTTCCTTTTTATGAGGCCTCAAAATAGCTCAGCCTCCCGTTGTCAGGCCCTGAGCCCCTGTAGTGGTGCCCTCTCTGGTGCTGGGGTCTTTATAGCCCCTGTAGCAGAGCCCTCTCTGGCATGGGGCTTCCTGCAGCCCTATCTCCATGCCCTTGCTGGTGCTGGGCTCCCTGCAGCCCTAATGAGGCCTTCTCCTCCCCACATAACCTCATCCTGGTCCACCAGTGTACAAACAATAACCAAAATATGAGCAACTGGGCTATAATGTAATACAAACAGTGCAGGGTGCATTCTGTCCCTTAAAAGAGACAAACTCCTCCCTGAGCCTTAAGTGTCTCACAGCCCAGGGTACATGATGATCTCCTGGAGCCCCTTAGTCCTGTAAGCAGCATATCAGGTGGCCACAGCGTCTCTGGGCAGTTCTCTGCAGGAGCTCCTTTCCCTGCTAGGTGCTGGGGAACTAACAGCCTCCAGTCCCAGCTCTGAGGCTTGCATTTGCTCAGGGCCCTGCTGCCTTCTGGTCAGCTGACTGGGTGCAGGTGCAGGCTAATTCCCTCGTTAGCCTGCTGCCATGGCAACCTACAGCTGTGGGGGTTCTGTTGGGCTCCTAGAGCCCTCTCTAGGCAGTTTCTGCCCTTAGTGCCCTGCAAGGGGCTGATTTACTTATTTTTTTAACCCATTCATGTAAATACTACTTTGTAAATGTAGAAAAACTTCCCAGGATATTGGCTGCTTAGTTTTGTCTCCAGGATTACAATATGAAGTCTGGCATATTACAGAGTCTCTTTCTGGGTCATTTGTAGTACTTTAGAGTAGTGGAAAAAGGAGTAGCAGAGATCTCCTTTAATCTAGGAAAGTAGCATAGGAAAAAAAGTGACTGCAGATTCCTTCTCTCTGTGATTCCTTATCTTTTGTGCCCAAGAAACAATCCCTATAGACCTCTATAAGTTAGTGGTTCTCCACCCATTTGCCATAATGGGCCATGTCCACACAGTTTACTTTCTGTGTATCCATTTAAATATGTTTTGTATCTGTTATCTGACATTAATGCAATACAAATTGATATACTGTAATACCTCTAATTTCTACACTGTCAAATATTTTTACTTTTTTTAACAGGATGTTACGTGGACTGCAGCAGTTTGCTGATTGGGCCGTGGGTTGAGAACTACTACTCTAAGTGGTCTATGGCCCAAGTGACCACCTGACTAATCCTTCTCTCCTTTGTCACCATCTGTCTGTATCTGCAAGGAACCTAATTTTTGGTAACAGCAAGAATATTTTCTTTTTTATGCCCCCTTCCTTGGATCAGTGCAGCTTAGAGGGAATGGTACCCTACCTTACTTGGGCTTCTGTAGGCAGGCCTTAGAGGTACAGTTTGAGTATGTGATTGATACTCAGGAAGAGGATAGGAAAATGGCTCTGAAATTACCTGAGCTGATTCCTTCAATACTGTAGGATATGCTTGGCTTTGAGAATTCATGGAGGTTGGTTGAGGTCTTGAATAACTGGAAAAGGACAAATATAGTGCCCATCTTTAAGAACGGGAAGAAAAAGGATCTGAGGAATTACAGACCAGCACATCTGACCTCGATATTTCAATGAGCTTAGGAAAATAGTGGGAGAGACCCTGTGGGAAGAGGGACTGGAGGGGAAGGGAGTTCAGGAAGGGTGGTCATTCTTCAAAGGAGCGTTCCTCAGAAAAGGTACATTCCTGTATCCAGGAGAGGTGGTAAAGGGGCTGGGATGCCCTCTCAGCTTACCAGAGGAGTCAAGGAGTGCTTAAAAAAGAAAAAGGAGGCTTACAGATGGTGGAAACAAGGGGTAGTCACCAAGAAGGAGTACACAAGTATAGGCCGTATTTGTAGGGAGAGGATAAGGAAGGCAAGGGCTGCAACTGAGATCAGGTTGGCAGCTGAAATCAATAAGAAGTCCTTTAGGTATATAGGGAGCTGGAGGAAGACCAAGGGAAATGTGGGGCCCTTGCAGAACGTGATGGGATAGCTGGTAACAGAGAGTCAGGAGAAAGCTGAACTCTTTAATGAATGCTTTGCGTTGGTGTTCCTGCGTATAAATGGTGCTTGCCCGCCTGGTCGGATACTGGATGGATGCAGGGGGGACAACTGCCAACCAGTGATCAGTGTCGAACTGGTCAGGGAGCACTTAGAGCGGCTGAGTGTCTTCAAGTCGGCAGGACTGGATGGATTACACCCAAGAGTGCTGAAGGAATTGGCTGGAGTCATTGTGGAACCATTGGAGAAGCTTTTTGAAGACTCATGGTGCTCAAGAGAGGTCTCAGAAGACTGGAAAAGTGCCAATGTGGTGCCAATCTTTAAGAAGTGGAGTGGGAGTATCTGGGAAACTATAGGCTGGTCAGTTTGAATTTTGGTACTGGGTAAAATTTTGGAAAAAATTATCAAGAAGTCCATTTGTGACAGACTGACAGAAGGTATGATGATGAAGGATGGGCATGAATCTTCAGGGTGTTTGTGCCTGAAACCTTGCAAAGAACAGTTTTTCAACTGTTTAGTTAGTTTAATAAAAGATATCACATTTACCCAAAGAACCTTGTCTGCCTATGTCCTTGGACCAACACGGCTACAACCAATATCCCTGAAACAAGGAGAAGTGCAAAATTGTGCCTTTGGGATGGAATAATTGCATACAAAAATACAGACTGGGCAATGAGTAGCTAGGCTCTAGTACTGCAGAGAAGTATCTGGGGGTTACAGTGGACCAGAAGCTGAATATGAGCCATCAGTGTGCTCTTGTTGTACAAAGGACCAACAGTATATGGGTTGTACTAACAGGAGCATCGCTTGCAAATCAAAGGAAGCGATTCTTTCTCTCTGTTCAGCTTTAGTGAGGTCTGACCTGGAGCACTGTGTCCAGTTTTGGGCCCCACATTTCACGAAGGATCTGGACAGATTGGAAAGAGTCCAGCAGAGAGTGACAAAATATTAGAGACCTGGGAAGCAAGACCTGCTATGAGGGGAGGCTGAAAGAACCAGAGTTATTAGTCTGGAGAAGAGAAGATTGAGGGTAACAGTCTTCAAATACCTGAAAGGGTAGAGAGGATGGAGATAGATTATTCTCTGCAGCCACAGGGAACAGAACTAGGAGCCATGTCCTCAAGCTTCAGCAGAGAAAATTTAGATTTGGAGATTAGGAAGAAGTTTCTGATTATGAGGGTGGTAAAGCACTGGAGCAGGCTGCTTAGCAAAATTATGGAATCTGCATCCTTGGAAATTTTCAAGAGCAGTTTGAATGGGATCATTTAGTCTGAGATGATTCTTCCTTGAGAAGGGCCCTAGACTAGATGACCTTGTGAAGTCCCTTCCAGTGGAAGGGATCTCTACCAGCCTTACTTACCCATGATACATGTCATGTATTAGTTCCCATAAGTTCTATGTAGTAGAGCCAAAAGTGCTGGAGGAGTATTTGTTTACTTCTGGACGGTGGGGTCTTTGTTCTCATTGAGTTCTTTGTATCTACCCCATGTCAAAAGAGTAAAATCTGTGTTTTGGACTGGTTTAGTACAGAAGTTTTCAGGTTCTCAGATTAATTTGGTCAATAGTATAACCTAGGGGTGGGCAAGTAGAGCAGCCCCAGGCCCAGACTTGGAGGACATGCAAGATGGGTGGTGGCTGCTGTTGTCCAGCCACTGCCATTGCCTGGGGCATGAAAGCTACTTTTTATACCTCTGAATTTGGTTTTCAGTGCTGTATGGTACGATCCCAAAGTTGACTGTGCAGTCACGTCCCACTCTGCACAGGTAGACTTTTGGAAGGAATTGACTCTTCTGTACAGCAGTGCTTGCTAGACTCCCAGTAGTGTAACTTGATTCACTGTGGGTTTTCTTTTTTCTTCCTTAACATTCCCTGTATGTGCAGTTTTGACAGCGGATTCTGAATTTGTTCTTGATATCTGTACAGCTGAAAGCTGAGAGAGGGCTGTAGAATTTCATGGTCATAGATCAATCTTGTATTACTAAGATCTTGTTTGTGAGAAGAGTCTTTCACAAATTCATTAATAGAAAAAGAAAGCGTTTCCCTGACAATTCCCTTTACTGCCTCTGCTCATCTGGATGGTATGGGCTAAGTCTAAGGCAGAAATAGAAATGACACTAGAAACAATGAATTTCTAACTTGCATTAATCCTTTTTATTATTACTTTTGGCTACTGCTGAGAGAAAAGAATGGTAGGGATACGCAGTGATGAATACTTACAATGTGTAATCTTACTACTTGCATTTAAATCTATCAATATAGTTTGCCTTTTACATAAAACGATCAGGGTTTTATGCTGGAGTCTAAAATACTGGAACTGGGTTGCAGTTACAGCTGTATATTATGATGCAGCAAATCTTACTGATGATAAAGCCTTCACAGCCTATTACTGATAGAATATGCAGTAAAATGAATTGCAGATGATAGCGACTACTAGAATAAATGTAAAAGTAAATGTACTGAAAAATGAGCCCATTTGTTTCTGAAAAGAAAATATTCAATAAACACTTATTTTGAAAAGTTTGAAAGGATACTTGTAAATTAGTACACCTCTTCTAAATATACGCACAAATAATGTTATTAACGATGTAGTACATAATGTAAGAATAACATACATTATTTACAAAATGCGTGTAACTAATTAGATGATGTGATTGTATATTACATAAATATTAGTGCTGTGCACTAACTGAACATCTAGAAGCCTTCTTGTTAATTCTGTAATGCTGTTAAATGTTTACATAATATAAACGATGTCATTGTGAAGGCTTCCAGCCTATGAGGCAACAACCCATAATGGTAACAATCTTTATTTTTGATGTGGAAATTTGTGTGTACACGTAGGCGCCTGTGCTTGTGCATATATTTATTTTGATTTATATATGTACATCGACTTCTCCTGCAGGTACACATGCATGTACATGCACACACAAACATTTTGTGCATGCTGCTTTAGCAGGGATCCTAGAAATCTGTTTGCCATGGAAAAACATGGAATTTATGTTTGTACGGAGAATCTTTAGAATCGCTGGGGTGAGGAGGGGGAACTTATTGACAATAAGATGCTGGGTCCCCAGTGGGAGCCAGTGGTTTTCATGGCTGCTGCGGCAACCTGCTGCAGAGGAGAAGCCGCTGGCATACAGGGAAGCAGCCAAGATGGTATCCGTCTGTCTTCCTTCTGCTGCCGATTGGCCGAGACGGCTGCCAATTCTGCTGCCCCCCCTCCAGTCGGCAGCTCTTGGCCAATCAGTGGCAGGGGGCGGGGCCACCTGAAGGGCAGCCCTCTTGGCCAGTCGGCCTTATGGGGAGGGCTCACCGTGGAAAAGTATGATTTTTTATGGTTTTTAATTGGATAATTTTGTTTTTTTTATCATGGAAAACTAGGATCCCTACTTATCAGTCACTGTGCTGTCTGCCCTGTCCCCAAGGTGTCCCATGCCACACCCATGCCACTTTTGGCACACATGCCACACGGTGGCCACCTATACAATCATCAGTATTCAATCAGTGTCACCAAAGTCCTGTCCAGGCACTCTAAGCCAGTCCATTATAAATTGAATGAGGGGGAGAGAGACTCTCCTGTTTCCTGGCTGAGTGCCAATGTAAAATTACACGTACAACAGAGGTAACGCCATCTCCACTTCACAGTCAGAGAGTATCAATGAGGGAAAATCTAGTTTACAGTGAACTATTGTGAATATGATAGGTTATAATAATGCCGAATTCAGAACTGTAAATAGCTAGAAATGAACATTCATTCTGCAGGAACATTAGTATCGAATAAAAACCAGAGCTAAGTGCAACTCTGACTGTGGTTGAATACAGTTCATTTATTAGGGGGATAATTTGGGTAGGTGAGACACACAAAGGCACACACATACATTACGGCCACAAAAAGCCATGCCTGTGATGTTTTTTCTGCTGCTGTAAACAGTACCTGGTATGAAAGGGTGGGAGCAAGAGGAGGTGGGGAGCTGGCTTAGAGTAGGATTATTATGAAATGCCTGAAATACTTTGGGGATTGTGCATTTTAATACCATTTGTGTGAGAACAACTCTGTGTAATATCTTTGTAGGTTAACTGCTGTATTAGTATATTAAGATAATGTAAGGATTATGACAAACTAGGAAAAGCCATGAAATCCATACTGAAGTCTGCTGATGTCTCAGTCACTGCAGTGGCTATTCCAAGCATGTGACAATAATGTAAATGATGGCGAGAGTAGGAGTTCCATGAATTTGAACTTTGTCAAATTAACATGCGTTTTATAATCCTCCATGAAAATTATTCAGTAGGAGGATACTGTATCCTTGTATGGAGCTTGTTTTTTTTGCTCTGCGGTTTCATTGCCTCTGGTTATAGTATTTAGTGGAAACAAGGCTCTTCTGTCTCGCTGAATAGTAGTAATAAGTCGTCTTTGATAACCACATTTGCAGGTGGTTGCAGATTTGTTAGTAACCTAGCCATAGTAGAGATTACATTTTCTGTGACTGAAATGGTTTCCAAATGCAGCGAGTAGGTGATACTTGACCAGTCTGTAAAGCACTAATCCTGCGTACCAGTGAGAGACTGCAAAAACAATAAAGTACTAACAAGGGCAGATACTAACTACACCCTTTTGGAAGAAGGAGAATCAAAGATGAGTACTATTCTTACACACACACACACAATTAGCTAGGTGTAACACAAGTAGAACTGGTTCACAGATGGTGACAAGCCCTAAGTAACACCCAGTCAATGTCTGTCTAAATATTATAGTATATTTACTTTAAACTATTTTGGACTTTATTTCTAGAATCCTGTATTTGCCTGTAATGTTGGGGTAGGAGTCCCCTTGAGTAGAATATGGATGAATATCTCAATTTTAATTCTTTATGCAAATTTTTGTTAACATGTAGTCTTGGTTCTGCAACTTATTTTCAGTAATTTGACATTTGGGAATTTGATTATCCTATGCCTCATCTAGCTGATAAGAGCATTACTATAAAACAGGTGTATGAAGTCATAGGGTCATAGGAAAGTAAGGTTGGAAGCATAGGGGGAGGGAGAATTTTTTTTTTTTTGTTGGGGGGGGCGGGGGCTGAGCATGTGCACGCGTGTGCCCCTCTGGGCGAGTCTGTGGGGAATGGGGAAGGAGAGGGAATGGGGCTGGGGCTGGGACTGGGCAGGGGTCGGGAGGTAGCTGAGTCGTGTCAGGCCCAGAATTGGGGCCGGGACCTGCTGTGCCTGTGTGGCAGCCCCTTCCCCTGCACCCAGGGTTGTTTCCTGGTGCCGGCGCCAACAAAACCTTCGCCCCCTGGCCTAGCACCTACCCTGGCTGCCTCTCAGCTCTGGCCCCACACCACCTGGGGGGACCTGAAGCAGGGGGCCAGGCTCAACTGTGCCCCTGGCCTGGAGGGGATGGAGCCCCCAGGACTGCCATGCCCATATTGCCAGGCCCTGCACAACCGGGATGGGGTGGGGCATAGGATGGAGCTGGGGGCGTGGGGAGGGGGGTTGCAGCTCCCACTGTTGCACATGTCCCAGCAGACATGGGGGGGTGCGTGCCCCCAACTTGTGTGGGGCAGGGTGGGCAGCTGCTGTGGGCTGGGACCAGGGCAGTGCCAGGCTCTTCGAGTGGCGTGCTTTGCTGGTGTGGGTGTGGGTGGTACTGGGAGGGGGGGTCAGGTGTGTTATCGTGAGTCTTGGGGTGGCTGCAGCAGCCCTCCCCACCCATAGCCTCCCTCCCAGTGCTGCTGTCAACCGCCCCCAGTATAGCATGCTCCCTCCCACTGGGAAAAGCCCAGGACAGCCCCGGCCCATAGCGGCAGCCTGCCATGCCCTGGACATGTCCCCTGCATGCCTCCTGGGGTGTGTGTAGCAGCAGGAGCTGTGACCCCCAGATGAGCTGCTCACTGCTCAGTCCCATGCTGCCTGCTGGGCAGTGCCTACCTCTCCTCCTGCTGCACCCACTGGAAGCCCTCGGCCTAGTTTCCTCGCGGCCCTACTGCTGCTCCATGTTTGTGGGGGCTAAGCCCCGTTAGCCCCTCACTTGTGCCACCTATGGTTGGAAGGGACCTCACAAGGCCATCTAGTCCAGTCCTGTGCTCAGGGCAGGCTCACCCTTAACTAAACCATCCCAGCCAATGTGCATCTAATCTGCTCTTGAAACTCTCCAAGGATGGGGATGCCACAGTTTCTCTAGGTGGCCTGTTCTTATGCTTCACCCTCCCCAGAATCAGAAAGTTCCTTCTAATCTCCAATCTACGTTTCTCCTGCTGCAGTTTGAGGCTGTTGCTCCTAGTCCTGTCCCCTATGTTCGTGAGAAGTCTACCTCCATCCTCTCTTTATTGCCCTTTATGTATTGTAGAACCTTGCTAATTTCCAGTTTCTTGGTCTCCCCATTTCATAATTCACATACTATGAAATCTTTAACTACACTTTCTAGTACCATGCTGTAGAGAGATTTCAGATTATGGCTTTCAGGTGGGATTGGTTAATTATATAAAATGTGGTGTGAGTACTGAATAGTGACATTTTACTTACTTTAAAATAAACCTTTATTAGAAAGGATTTACTAATATAAAATGATTTATGATCAGACATCCTGGCTGTCTGATTTAAAAAAAATCCCCAATTTTTGGATTAAAAAAAGTAACCCAAAATCCACATTTTTCTGTAATTAAAATGAAACACCACTAATATAGTGGTATATTTTTCCGTGATTAAAATGAAACACCACTAATATAGTGGTATATTTTTCCGTGATTAAAATGAAACACCACCAATATAGTGGTGTTTCATTTTAATCACGGAAAAATGTGGATTTTGGGTTGCTTTTTTTAATCCAAAATTTGGTGGTTTTTTTTTTTTTTTAATTGGAGAAAACCAGGATCCCTGGTTATGACAAACTGAAAACATAGAGCATGTGTTAAATATCCAAGATAAATTTTGTTATGAGGTATTCACTTGTTTTATATAAATTGTAAGTCAATGTTAGTGTTTTCACAGTAACTTTTACGTTTTTGCAGGATTATTATACTTTTAGCA
>NW_005841853.1:205385-211192 GCF_000455745.1 Alligator sinensis
AGGAATGTTATAGAAGTTCTTTGTTGGCTACCCTTCAGAAGAATTTCCAGGGTTGTTTAATATTAGTAAAGTAGTGTTAGGTCCTTGGATAAATTTCTTTTTTAAGAGCAAGGTGGTGATGGCAGTTTATTACATTCTTTGTAACTGTATGATAACCTCCTAAGTCTCCTTTCTGATGCAAAGCCCCTCTGGAGTTAGGGAAACTGAGGCAAATATATTAAACTAGTATTTTGAGTCCTTCGAGGATTGTTTTAAAAATGCTTCAGCAATGACATTTGCTGAAGTAGTGGCATTTATTACAAAGCTTATCATGAAGCCTGTAATATGCAGAATCTCCCAGGAGATCTTATAGAATATCAGTCGACTTATGTAATGAAATTGGATTTTTCATTAAGGTGAGCTACAGTCAGTTCCCTGCAGGCAAATTTTAAATCCTTTATCTTCTCATATAAGTTTCTCTTAACATACCCGTACCTGCAGCAGGTTCTTCTACACTAAGGAAACATTGAACATTCATGCCAGACATTTTTGCACACTTGAAATTGTTTTCAGTTCAGAAGATAAATTGCATGGGCCAATATAAAAATACCTTTAACGTTCTTGGTTTTCTCTTGGCTGACTTCTATTCTGGAGGAATTATTCAAGCTCTTAGGTGAACCCCCCCAACTATCCCTTTCTCTCTTTCTCTCTCTGTTAGATCTCTTTTAGCTATGTGGAAGTTGCATTTTTTGCTTGAACATGTTTAATTTTAAACAAACAATGTTATCAATTTTTACATGACCCTAGTATCTTTGTTGTGAAACATAGTTACACCATGCAATGAGAGCATGTGGCTGTTCTGGATATTCCTTTTTCTACTTTCTTCCTTTGCAAGGAAGTAAGCTACACTGTAAGGTAGCTTGCAAGATAAGAGAATAGATACATGATTCATTTCATGAGACTGGTTGAGTTTGTTTATCGTGAGAAAAATGGAGACAAGTGCTTGTATAGAAAAATGATTAAACAGTTTGTGTTGGCTGTTGCTAATAAGGAAACGGTACTTCCTGTAGCAAACATGGGAAATGGTGGGGGGCAGGTCAGACTAGTTCTCATTCATTTTATAGTTTCTCATTGTGTTGGTGGACCATATATCCTCATGGTAAGTATAAAAGGCATTTTCTATCAGAATATTTTTAGCAATACAGCATGTTGAGAAGATGAACAGTAGAAATTGGCTACTCCAGAGGATTTTACAGAGACCATCAGTATGAAAAGCATTGGAGCTAAATAGAGGTGCACCGACACATCAGTCTGATATCGGCCTGATGTAGCTAATAATTTGGTCGATAAATGCCTGTGGATGCCTGCAGCCGGAGTGCAGCATGTAGGCGGCAAGGAGTGCACCCCGGCAGCCTGAAGCGCTGTGTTCTAACTTGAAAGTCTGTTTTGGTGGAAGGGGAGGGGGGAGGGAAGAAGAGGGGTTGGGGGGGTGCAGATCAGGGCCCCTGTGGTGAGGGAGGGAGTGGGGCTGGGGCTGAGGCAGGCGCTGCCCAGCTGGGCCATGGCTCTGCCGGGGGGCGTGGGGGGAAGGGGTGGTGGCTCGTGCCACTTAATACACCCCGGGATGGCATGGGGCAGGGGCATGTGCCCCTGGATCTGTGCAGGGCAGGGTGGGGTGAACCGCAGCTGCGGACTGGGGTCGGGGCTGTGCCAGGGTCTTCCCGGCGTGTGGGGGGGGGGTTGGGCTGGCAGCAGAGCCCCGCCCAGCCCAACCCCCTGCCGGGAAGAGCCCCCTGCCCCAGTCCACAGCTGCAGCATGCCCTGCTCTGTGCAGATCTGGGGGGCACATGCCCCCCAGGCCCTTCTGGGATGTGCACAGCAGCAGGAGCCGGCCCCCACTCCTTGCATTCTCCAGACAAGCCATGGCTCCGTCCTGCACCTGGGCCTGGCCCGGCTGGGCAGCCCCTACCCCCACCCCACTCCTCCCTCACCACAGGGGCCTTGTTCTGCCCTTCCCTCTGCCCTCCTCTTCCACTACAACAGACTTACCAGCTGCACTCCGCTCTTCAAGCTGCTGAGCTGTGTATCGGAAATTGGATCAGTACCGGCCGATACACCTCCTTAAAAATTGGCTACTGGTATCGGCTACCAAAATCTCTATCAGTGCAGTCCTAGAGCTAAAGATTATTGGGAGATTCAGAGCTGTAATAAAAAGTGGAATAAAATTGATTCAGTGTGAGGCACTGCTGGGTAAGAAAAGTAAAACAGTGGTTCATGATCTCATGTACAAGGCACATATGGGATGCTTATAGACTTAACCCCCTCCCCCCACCCCCAAAATGACACTTCAGTTTAAACTTGGTGCATCCCCATGCTGAGCCCAGTGTATGCCCAGAAGAGGCATTGCACTAGTTGGACCTGGCTCACCCAACAGCTGTATAGATCAGGCACTTTAGTTGGGCTTTTTTGGTTCTTTTTGAATCATCTATTAGATAAAAGCACCAAAAAGCCCCGCTGAAGTGCGCGATTTATATAGATGCTGCGGAGTCAGGTTGAAGCAACTCTTCCAGTAAAGCACTTTTTTTTTTTTTTGTTCTTTTCCCCATGTCTATCAGCAGCCATAGTGAATCAGAAACAGTCCATTGCAATTTTTTCAGGCCCCAGTTGCGACTATTGGATAATAACTAGTACTTTGTTTAAGAAAATAAAATAGATGTACTTATGAGAGCATTTCAGAAAGTAACAGCAGTTATGAAATGAAACCATTTTGTGTGCCATGAGTGGGAAACTACAGGGCAGCAGGGAAGACTAAAGCTTCATTGTCAGACCATTGTTTACAACTATACAGAGAAATGATGTGATCCAGTAAGTGATTGTTGATTACAAAATGGTTTTATTTTTGAAATTGTCATTACTTTCAGAAACAGCCTTGTAGATAGTCAGCCTGATCTATGCATGAACACAGGGGTGGATCCAGGGGAGGGGTGCAGTGGTACAGTTGCACCCCCACCTTTGATTCCAAGTTTAAAACAAATTGTCTAGCAGTAGCATTTCTATTCATCCAGCAGTGAGGGAGTCACTTGACTTCGTGGCTCATTATAATCTACCTGATTCTTTCAAAGCTCTTCATTCTGTGAGTGTTAAATGTCCCTCTCTTTTTTTAATGGTATTAATCTTCTATTAATCAAGCTATTCTTTCCTCTGCAATTCTGCAGTCTTAGTTCCTCCTACAGATTAAACCTTCTCTTTCACAGTGCTACAGACTGCTTTTATCTCTAGCTAGAAACATAAACTGAGCTGTGGAAACATTTTAATTTGTATGGAAATAACTTTCAGTGGAGTATTGGGTGCACTGTCAAAATGCTCAAGATTTTGTTTTGTGAATCTGAGAGAGATGGACATTTAATCCTAATGACTATAGGGCTAATGAAATGGTATTTTAAAATTATTTTTGCTTAGTTTGTTCTGTTTTTTAATACAAAATGTATCATGTAGCAAAGTAATACACATTCTAGTAAATTTAAATTGGTTTCGCTCTGGTCTTAAACTGGATTGTATAAGCCTAGGCCCCTGGTATTTTAGTAAAGCTTCTAGTGTCCTTTTGTAACTAGTAAAACTATGTGTTGTATTAATTGCAGTGATGCATCACACTATTTGCACCTCCCTGTAGAACTGTGCATGAAAATGTTTAATTTGGAGTTGCTTTCAAGTCCTGGTGGTGCTCAAGTTTTGCAAGCTTTCTGGATAGATTAGTTCTGTCAATTCTGAATAATAAGTTTTGCCCATTTTGCTAGGAAAAGGTTGCCAGCAGCTATCTAATAAGATAAAACTTTAGATATTTCAGAGAGATGTATGGGTTCTAGCCATAAACTTAGTCCACATACCATGACTGAGAAAGGTTAATCAAGAACTTCCAGATTTGTTTTTAGCTACAGCATAGGCTTGAAGTCTGGTGGTTTATATGTTTACAAGGATTTCAAACTGCATCTTTTTTTTTCTAACAGAGTAGATCTGAAAATAGGATGCCTAAATTCTGTGTTTTTTTTCTAAAGTTTTTTTTTTTTTTTTTAATAGAAGATGTTTTTCTGTTAGTCCTTAGTAAATGCCGGTAAGAATTCTTAGCCAGGAGTGCCATTGTGCTGATGTGCTTCAAGAATAGCATCTTGTGAAGCTGCTTGTTCTAATCCCCTTGTTCATTATTAGCTGGAATGCTAGGCTGTAGGCTGCAGTGGATAATACTCGTGGAGCATGAAAGACACTTCTTTGGAACAAATAACGTCTTTGTTTGAATGTCTGTAGTCCATGTAGCTACAGTGGGATCATTTCTTCAGTAAGAACATGGGCCAACAGATAGTAGCTTGCTTATCTGAAGTAGGGTTTTCCAAGCGGAGGAGGAAGAAGCTTCAACACACTTTCTCTTGCTTCTTCACTTGAATCAGTGATTTAGAATATGATCTAGAAGCTTATAACTTTTACTCCATGAAGACTAAAACTGTGTATTACCAGGACTGGGAAGGAAATAAAAATCTGAAGAATGGTAAAATATCTTTTAAATTTAAATTCTGATATATAACAGTTCTCTTGTGCCATCCTTTAAGAATGAGAGGCTCGTTGTTATTGTTGCCTATGCAGTTTCTGGTGGGTGAAGATTTGAATTTTAATGGTGTTAAATTATATGACTTTGGCCTTAATGGTGACATTTGAAGAAATTTAGTTAAATGTTAATAATGTTACTGTTCTGAAAAGGCATCTTATTTAAGAGGTATTTTTAAATTTCCAAACATAAAGGCTTAATTCTTGTTTTCGCAGCTTAAAAATAGCAGTTTGAAGTGAAAAGAAATACAGCAGTCATATCTAATAATTTCCAAGGTTGTTTAGAACTAGTTTGTTTATCCAGGTTTATGGATGTAGATATTTATCATGGAAATATTTTCTTCTCTTTTAAATCTTGGCTACCCATATTGCTGCATTCAAAGGTGATTTAAAAATCTATTCCGATTTTTATTTTATTTTATTTTGTGTGGAGGAGGAAAGGAAGGGGAAACATACCTTTGATATCAAGAGGACTTTCTGTTTTGACCACAGGTTTTATGTTTTGTTGTCACCTGAATACAAGCTCTGAATGTATTGTTGTGGAGGTAGAACAGCTGTTGATAGTCAGTAGCTTATGCCAGTACAGCTCTCGGTGCAGTGGTATATGTAATGTGCAGTCAAGCAAGAATGTGAGTGAAGTAACGGGAAATACATTTATGTATTCTCTGGTGCTCTGGTTCCTAGTTTTCCATACCAGCTTCAAATGAGTCATGGTTGGACTACAATGTTGTGGGAAACTCCTTAATCTAATTGTTCTTGATACTTGTAAATGACCTTTCATCCTGGCACTTTAAAGAAATAGACAAAATTAAATTGACTCCTTTTTTCAATAGCTAATTATTAGTAGCAGGTGGGGAAACTGAGGCATGTCATGGCTAGTTAAGGGAAGAACAGAAATGAGAAACAAAGACATTTGATTCCCAATCCTGTCCTATTTGAGGCCTTCCTATTTGCAGAGTGGCAAGCAGATAGTTGAACAAATGAACCGTCAGTAATGTTTGTAACTTGCGCTAGTGAGCTGCCTGTCAAGAATGCTCGTTGCGGGGGTGGCCAGGAGAGGAGTGCTGCCACCCACCACCCCACGCTGCTGCCACCTCCAAGGAGTAGGGGGGAGAAGCTTGCATGCGGTGACCACCCACCACCTTGCGCTGCTGCTGCTGTGTCTGGCCATGCCCCACCGCCCCCCCCTCCCCCCCCGGCGCGTCCAGCCCTGCACCCCATCCTGCTCTGACTCC
>NW_005841853.1:211222-234959 GCF_000455745.1 Alligator sinensis
CGGCGCCCCCGGGGGGCGGTGGGAGGGTGGGGTGGGGGGTGGCGTTGCTCCATCTCGGCCCGCCCCACCCATCATTCTTGACGGGCATTCTTGATGCAGCACTGGCTGGAGCCATGTCCCCCAAAAGCATTATGGGTAGACACACAGACAGATGGAGTAAGCCGTTTATATATCTATATATATCTGATCTGCCCAACTTGCTAGCCTGTTTGGGTCCACCTGTAACTGCAGCGTATCTTCAAGCGTGACCACCCTTCCCTGTAACTTGGTGTCGTCCATGAATTTGGCCAGTGAGCTCTTCACTCCCATATCTAAATTGTTAATAAAGAGGTTGCAAAGTACTGGACTGAGCACTGACCCCTGTGGGACACTGCTGCCCACTTCTCGCCAGGATGACACAGATCTGATCACTATGACTCTCTGGGTCCTATCCTGCATCCAGTTTCTCACCCACCTGACTGTCTTGGAATTAAGCATGCAATCCTCCAATTTTCTCACGAGGACATCATGGGGTACTTGATCAAAGGCCTTTTAGAAGTCTAGGTATACAGTGTCAACCTGTTCTCTTGTGTCCAGGTGGCGAGTTACCTGGTCATAGAAGGAGATGAGGTTGGTAAGGCAAGACCTGCCTGCAATGAAGCCATGCTGGCTGTCATTGAGAATCTTACCTTCTGCATGATTATCATGGATAGACTCCTTGATAAACTTCTCTCGGATTTTTCCTAGGATGGAATTTAGGCTGACTGGCCTATAGTAATCCAGGTCCTCCCTCCTGCCTTTCTTATGGATGGGCCCAACATTGGCCCTCTTTCAGTCCTCAGGGACTTCTTCAGAGGGCTGAGAGTTGTGGAAGAATTGTGCCGGGGGTACCACAATGACTTTGGCCAGCTCCTTCAGCACTCTCGGATGAAGGTCATCCAGTCCTGCTGACTTGTATATGTCTAATTTTATTAATCGGTCATTCACCAGTTCTATGGCAATAGTAGGGAGGTGATTATTCCTACCGTGCCCATCCTCTGCTCTACCTGGTGTGGTTTTCCCCGTGGTCTGGTGAAAGACAGAGGTGACGCAGTCATTCAGGAGTTCAGCTATTTCCTGGGTGCTGGTAACCAGCTTTCCTGAGTTGTTGAGCTATGGCCCCACACTCCCATTTGTTTTCCTCCTGTTCCCTATGTACGTAAAGAAGGACTTCTTCTTGTCCTTGATCCCCGATGCTAATCTAAGTTTGGTCGCCGCTTTAGCCTGTTTTATCTGTTCTTTGGAAATGCAGGCTGTCATGGAATAGTTGTCCGTGGAGCCCGCCCCCAGCGTCCATTGTTTCATAGAATTCATAGATGTTAGGGCTGGAAGGGACCTCAAAGATCATCAAATCAAGGCCCCTGCCCCAGGGGCAGGAAGTCAGCTAGGGTCAGAGGATCCCAGCAAGATAAGCATCCAAACGTTTCTTGAATGAGTCCAGAGTAGGTGCCTGCACCACTTCTGGAGGGAGTCTATTCCAGGCCTTGGGGGCTCGGACGGTAAAGAAAATTTTTCTTATGTCCAGCCTAAAACAGTCTTGCAGGAGTTTATGACCGTTGGTCCTTGTTTTTCCTTGGGGCGCTCTGGTGAACAGGCGTTCCCCCAGATCCTGATGCACATCCCTTATGTACTTATAAGCAGCCACCAGGTCTCCCCTGAGCCTGCGCTTTTCCAGGCTGAAGAGTCCCCTGGCTCTCAGCCTCTCTTCATAAAGCCTATTCACTTGCCCTCTGATCATGCACGTGGCTCTCCTTTGGACTCTCTCAAGCTTCTTGACATCCTTCTTGAATGGTGGAGCCCAGAATTGGATGCAGTACTCCAGTGGCAGCCTCGCCAAGGCCGAGTACAGGGGTAGGATGACATCCTGAGATTTACTTGAGAAGCCTCTGTGAATGCAAGCCAGGGTTTTGTTTGCTTTCCCAGCCTCAAGAGCGCAGTGGTGGCTCGTGTTCATTGGAAGGCCTGGTTGCCTCCGTGAGGATGGGAGTTCATTACTTTGTCTTGAGTCATTAGAACAAATGCCAACCACTGCTGCCGCACTATAGAGCAGGAATCAAAGCAGGGTGTTTCTATCCTCAGCAGAAAATCAGCTTCTCCTCTTAATACATGTGCCCCAGTTTTGAGGGGTGCTGATTTTTAGGGAAAAGCTGTGTGTTGTATGCAATAAAATATGGTATTCAAAGTATCAATTAGAGTTTAGTTGCATGTGAGGATTGTAGGATTACGCTAATTATTTATTATGCCTGAAAAGTTTGGGCTTTTGAACCATTCTCTAGCTCAGGGGTAGGTAACCCCCAGCACGCATGTGTGGGACACACAAAGGCATTTTGGATGGCTCGTGTGTCTTGGGGAAGTGGATGGAGCTGTACTGCCACAACAAGGATTGGGCTTCTTGCAGCTCCCCTGTCATGCCATATCGTACAAGTCAAGGCTGTGGGTGGTTTTGGCACTCTGTCGACCCCTGCTTTAGCTTATTTTTTCAGAGAGAAACCTGTTTGGTCAGAAGGATGAGTTGCTCTTCTTAACTTAAAATGATCTCAAATGACAGCTGTAAAATAGAGATTCTGCCCATTTGTGGGTGTCCATGTATCCGTAATCCTCTGTGTTAACGTAAAAAAAAAGTTTCTGTTAGAGATGCACTCTTCTGTAGCTGTTGTTCCACTCCAGAGATGAATGCATTTCAGTGATAGACAAAAGTGATCTATTATTCTATACTAGATTTGTTGCTTTCATTGCATCTTTTTATGCCCCTTCATCAGAGGTTCACTGTATCTTTCAGTGTCTTTTTCCTCAATTGTTTTTGTTGTCTGTTTCTCCCTTCCCCTTTTTCTCTGAAGTGATTTTCAGTTAAAGCTTCGAGGTACCCAGAATTTTTGCAAATAAGCACATTTACTTGAGAATTTAAATGCGGCCTTGGAAATCTTACCTTTATGCTAGAATTTAATTAAAATATTGGCCTTTATATACAGAAAATCTGTTGCATGTCAATTTTAGAGGAGTTTTAGTTTTAAACTTTCCTTTCCTTGAGCTTTGCTGGCAGAGTGGAATTAAAGGAGGCTCAGGATTTTTAGAAATCCCTTGAAACCTTTAAAAATATTTGTTTTCTCTTACTGCCACATAATGTGCTGATTATCCAGAAAAAAAAATCCTGTACTACATTTATTTGGGATGACATCCAAACTCATTTATGGCTTCGTTTCTACTAAATCATGCTCGGATCCAAAACTTGTTTGCTTTCATTTTACAGAAGATAAATTTTGACTCCTGAATAGGCATCTTGTGTGTCTTCAGTAGGGCTCTTATGTTTTACCATCTCCTCTTGGCCTGTTTCGGCTGGAAGTGGAACCAGCTTTTTACTGCTGGAGGTGTTCTTTTTTTTCCTCCCTCATAAACAAGAAGATCTTTTCAGTGCGTGACATATGGTAGAAATAAAGTAATAACTATGCTAAATTTTGCTCATGGAAAAATGCTGCTATAATACCTACTCTGATGCCATTCCACTGCTGTCTAATGCAACAGGTCTGAGTTTCCTTTAACTAGTGTAAAATCCTTGTAGAGGAGCTGTAGACAAGACGACAGCTAGGCCCATTCGAAGCAATTGGTGCTGAAAGTTTTTGTACTAATTGCAAAGATCACATTGAAATAAAAAAGACTCACCTATATGCAGTTCTGAAGCTCTTACATTCGCAATAGTTCCCAGTGGACATGAAAGACAGTGAGCTGATACTGAATGGGAAGGATTTTGGTGATTTTTATTGCTTCAATATTCACTATACTCATTTATGTTGTCAAGAACCCTGAAGTTTTAGAACCACTTTAATTGTGGCTAACCTATTGAAATGCTGCAAACCTTTATTGAGAGACGGTATAGTAAACATTTCATTGCTAAAATTTGGCTTGTGTTTACTGCTTGCTTAAATATTCAGCATTTTGTAAAAAGGTTATTCTAAAAACTAGTTGCTTTAAAAGTTAGACTTTTGATAGCACTTATACTCCAATAAAAATCATAAGGGGGTGAACAGTTTAAGGGAGTAGTAAAAAAACATTGAGGATTTTACATTTATTTTTAGCCTGGGTCAGCAGAGATTCAAAAGGAAAAGTAATTTTATTGCTTTGTGGTACCATATATAAAAGCTTAGCTTGTAATTGGAATGCAGATGCTTTTGGACAAGTGAGCATATCTAAAGAGAGTTAGCATCCATCGACCCTTGTTGGTAACCTCAGAAGTGAGGTCTAGGATTAAATAAGTTTAAAAATTCTTGTATTATTGATCTGGTTTGGAGCACACTTAGAGGATTAGAAACCTACTGTAGATATAAAGTGCTTCTTTCTACAGACCTGCCTATCTCTCTCTACAAGTAAGCATAGTATTGTTCATCCTTCATTACCTAAAAGCAGTCTATGGTTTCAATGTAGAAACAGCACAAGGAGAACTGCTATATTTTTAATCCTAAAATAAAATTCATGCTCTTCTATCTCCACCATCCCATATCTTTTTTCACTGAGTTTGTGAAGCTTGTGCTTAAGGAGGAGTGTCAAGTGTTTACATGATTTGGAGCATTTAACTAATTGGGAGGTCTGCTTTTCAGGGAAAGTGTATGTTTTTTAGCTAAGCTGATTTTTTTAAGTATCTTCTAATTAACAGAAACCCAACCAGTAGCACTGTAGAGCAGAACAAATGATGGTGGTGACAGCAGCTCCTTTATTTTAAGACCTTGATCTAGATTTCGTATCGGAGGCAGCAGGCCTGTCATTTCACCCCAGGATTTCCACATGTAGCCCAACAGCATGGGTGGATTTAAATTGGCTTTTAGAAAGTCAGGGTACTTCTGGACCTTCTGTTAGTCTGTCCTGGTTTCCCTTATGTTTACAATAAAATTCCTGTAGCTTTTCTTGCCCTCAATTCCCTTATACCCTTCAGTACCTTTTTGAAAGTGTAGGCATACATTTCAATTGCTCTTATCAGTACTGGGTGGGGAAATAACAATTTGTGCCTGCATATCCTGATAAGTAAGTCTGTTTACTGTGTTAACTAACTAAGAAAACATGAGTTCTCAGTCAGTGGGTGCTCTGAAAAAGAGGTCGGTCTACAATGACAATGATCCCTAAAAACCTAGGCTAGGGACAGAAGGTACACATACACTGGTCAGAAACCAGTTTAAACCTGTAACAGAACAGAAGTTCAGTGTACATAAACTACTTTTAAAATGGCCAAAATTGGTTTAAAATACACCTGGTTGAATGTAGTTTCAGACTTAACTGATTTAAGTGAAACTGGTTTATGGAAATTCTGTCCCAGACCCCTTCCTGGTTCAAGTTAACTCACAGTCCCCCAGCATCCCAGCATGCTTTGCAGCCCTGGGCTGGGCTGTACTGTCTGCTCCAGAGAGCCGGGTTGCTCCCAGCCCTTGGCTCCATAGCCAGAGCACTATCATTGCTCTGGCTGGCTGAGAAGGGGTTGGGGGTGGGAAACCTGGCTCCAGACCACAGCTGGGTTTGCCTGCTGGGGGTGCAACAGCCCCTGCCAGGCTTTACTCTGCTCCCCGCTTGAGGGAGGGCGAGGGGTTTAAATCCCCTCTTGCTCCCCTCTTCTTTAGCATGCAGTCCAGGGCGCGCGTCTGGCCATGCCCCACCCCCTTTGCTTGAGCACCGAGTGGGGAAGAGCCTGGCAGGGGCTGTTGTGCCCTTGTCAAGCAGACCCCTGCTAGGGTGGGTCCTGTGTGGGCGAGGGGCTTTAAACCCCTCTCCCCTCCCCTCTGTCTCTGCAGGGGCCTGGCCACCCCCTTCCCCTTCCCTCTGCTCCAGTGGGGAGCAGGGGAAAAGCCTGGTAGGGGCTACTGCCCCCCCTTCCCAGGGACACGTTGGTTGGGGTCCCTTCAGGTCAGGGTGGGGGTTTAAACCCCCCACCCCAATCATTAATAGTGGGCCTGCCAGGGCCTGGCCAGCAGGGAACAGGGAAAAGCCTGGTTCTCTCTCAGCTTTCTTCCAGCTTTGTGGCCCCTGCTGAAGGGAAGGGAAGGCTTGCTGTAGTGCCCCCAGCTTCTAGCTTGAGCCACTACAGGAAAGTCTGTTCACTTGCTTCTTGGTTCAGGCCCCTGCCCCAGGGGCAGGAAGTCAGCTAGGGTCAGAGGATCCCAGCAAGATAAGCATCCAAACGTTTCTTGAATGAGTCCAGAGTAGGTGCCTGCACCACTTCTGGAGGGAGTCTATTCCAGGCCTTGGGGGCTCGGACGGTAAAGAAAATTTTTCTTATGTCCAGCCTAAAACAGTCTTGCAGGAGTTTATGACCGTTGGTCCTTGTTTTTCCTTGGGGCGCTCTGGTGAACAGGCGTTCCCCCAGATCCTGATGCACATCCCTTATGTACTTATAAGCAGCCACCAGGTCTCCCCTGAGCCTGCGCTTTTCCAGGCTGAAGAGTCCCCTGGCTCTCAGCCTCTCTTCATAAAGCCTATTCACTTGCCCTCTGATCATGCACGTGGCTCTCCTTTGGACTCTCTCAAGCTTCTTGACATCCTTCTTGAAGCCTCGCCAAGGCCGAGTACAGGGGTAGGATGACATCCTGAGATTTACTTGAGAAGCCTCTGTGAATGCAAGCCAGGGTTTTGTTTGCTTTCCCAGCCTCAAGAGCGCAGTGGTGGCTCGTGTTCATTGGAAGGCCTGGTTGCCTCCGTGAGGATGGGAGTTCATTACTTTGTCTTGAGTCATTAGAACAAATGCCAACCACTGCTGCCGCACTATAGAGCAGGAATCAAAGCAGGGTGTTTCTATCCTCAGCAGAAAATCAGCTTCTCCTCTTAATACATGTGCCCCAGTTTTGAGGGGTGCTGATTTTTAGGGAAAAGCTGTGTGTTGTATGCAATAAAATATGGTATTCAAAGTATCAATTAGAGTTTAGTTGCATGTGAGGATTGTAGGATTACGCTAATTATTTATTATGCCTGAAAAGTTTGGGCTTTTGAACCATTCTCTAGCTCAGGGGTAGGTAACCCCCAGCACGCATGTGTGGGACACACAAAGGCATTTTGGATGGCTCGTGTGTCTTGGGGAAGTGGATGGAGCTGTACTGCCACAACAAGGATTGGGCTTCTTGCAGCTCCCCTGTCATGCCATATCGTACAAGTCAAGGCTGTGGGTGGTTTTGGCACTCTGTCGACCCCTGCTTTAGCTTATTTTTTCAGAGAGAAACCTGTTTGGTCAGAAGGATGAGTTGCTCTTCTTAACTTAAAATGATCTCAAATGACAGCTGTAAAATAGAGATTCTGCCCATTTGTGGGTGTCCATGTATCCGTAATCCTCTGTGTTAACGTAAAAAAAAAGTTTCTGTTAGAGATGCACTCTTCTGTAGCTGTTGTTCCACTCCAGAGATGAATGCATTTCAGTGATAGACAAAAGTGATCTATTATTCTATACTAGATTTGTTGCTTTCATTGCATCTTTTTATGCCCCTTCATCAGAGGTTCACTGTATCTTTCAGTGTCTTTTTCCTCAATTGTTTTTGTTGTCTGTTTCTCCCTTCCCCTTTTTCTCTGAAGTGATTTTCAGTTAAAGCTTCGAGGTACCCAGAATTTTTGCAAATAAGCACATTTACTTGAGAATTTAAATGCGGCCTTGGAAATCTTACCTTTATGCTAGAATTTAATTAAAATATTGGCCTTTATATACAGAAAATCTGTTGCATGTCAATTTTAGAGGAGTTTTAGTTTTAAACTTTCCTTTCCTTGAGCTTTGCTGGCAGAGTGGAATTAAAGGAGGCTCAGGATTTTTAGAAATCCCTTGAAACCTTTAAAAATATTTGTTTTCTCTTACTGCCACATAATGTGCTGATTATCCAGAAAAAAAAATCCTGTACTACATTTATTTGGGATGACATCCAAACTCATTTATGGCTTCGTTTCTACTAAATCATGCTCGGATCCAAAACTTGTTTGCTTTCATTTTACAGAAGATAAATTTTGACTCCTGAATAGGCATCTTGTGTGTCTTCAGTAGGGCTCTTATGTTTTACCATCTCCTCTTGGCCTGTTTCGGCTGGAAGTGGAACCAGCTTTTTACTGCTGGAGGTGTTCTTTTTTTTCCTCCCTCATAAACAAGAAGATCTTTTCAGTGCGTGACATATGGTAGAAATAAAGTAATAACTATGCTAAATTTTGCTCATGGAAAAATGCTGCTATAATACCTACTCTGATGCCATTCCACTGCTGTCTAATGCAACAGGTCTGAGTTTCCTTTAACTAGTGTAAAATCCTTGTAGAGGAGCTGTAGACAAGACGACAGCTAGGCCCATTCGAAGCAATTGGTGCTGAAAGTTTTTGTACTAATTGCAAAGATCACATTGAAATAAAAAAGACTCACCTATATGCAGTTCTGAAGCTCTTACATTCGCAATAGTTCCCAGTGGACATGAAAGACAGTGAGCTGATACTGAATGGGAAGGATTTTGGTGATTTTTATTGCTTCAATATTCACTATACTCATTTATGTTGTCAAGAACCCTGAAGTTTTAGAACCACTTTAATTGTGGCTAACCTATTGAAATGCTGCAAACCTTTATTGAGAGACGGTATAGTAAACATTTCATTGCTAAAATTTGGCTTGTGTTTACTGCTTGCTTAAATATTCAGCATTTTGTAAAAAGGTTATTCTAAAAACTAGTTGCTTTAAAAGTTAGACTTTTGATAGCACTTATACTCCAATAAAAATCATAAGGGGGTGAACAGTTTAAGGGAGTAGTAAAAAAACATTGAGGATTTTACATTTATTTTTAGCCTGGGTCAGCAGAGATTCAAAAGGAAAAGTAATTTTATTGCTTTGTGGTACCATATATAAAAGCTTAGCTTGTAATTGGAATGCAGATGCTTTTGGACAAGTGAGCATATCTAAAGAGAGTTAGCATCCATCGACCCTTGTTGGTAACCTCAGAAGTGAGGTCTAGGATTAAATAAGTTTAAAAATTCTTGTATTATTGATCTGGTTTGGAGCACACTTAGAGGATTAGAAACCTACTGTAGATATAAAGTGCTTCTTTCTACAGACCTGCCTATCTCTCTCTACAAGTAAGCATAGTATTGTTCATCCTTCATTACCTAAAAGCAGTCTATGGTTTCAATGTAGAAACAGCACAAGGAGAACTGCTATATTTTTAATCCTAAAATAAAATTCATGCTCTTCTATCTCCACCATCCCATATCTTTTTTCACTGAGTTTGTGAAGCTTGTGCTTAAGGAGGAGTGTCAAGTGTTTACATGATTTGGAGCATTTAACTAATTGGGAGGTCTGCTTTTCAGGGAAAGTGTATGTTTTTTAGCTAAGCTGATTTTTTTAAGTATCTTCTAATTAACAGAAACCCAACCAGTAGCACTGTAGAGCAGAACAAATGATGGTGGTGACAGCAGCTCCTTTATTTTAAGACCTTGATCTAGATTTCGTATCGGAGGCAGCAGGCCTGTCATTTCACCCCAGGATTTCCACATGTAGCCCAACAGCATGGGTGGATTTAAATTGGCTTTTAGAAAGTCAGGGTACTTCTGGACCTTCTGTTAGTCTGTCCTGGTTTCCCTTATGTTTACAATAAAATTCCTGTAGCTTTTCTTGCCCTCAATTCCCTTATACCCTTCAGTACCTTTTTGAAAGTGTAGGCATACATTTCAATTGCTCTTATCAGTACTGGGTGGGGAAATAACAATTTGTGCCTGCATATCCTGATAAGTAAGTCTGTTTACTGTGTTAACTAACTAAGAAAACATGAGTTCTCAGTCAGTGGGTGCTCTGAAAAAGAGGTCGGTCTACAATGACAATGATCCCTAAAAACCTAGGCTAGGGACAGAAGGTACACATACACTGGTCAGAAACCAGTTTAAACCTGTAACAGAACAGAAGTTCAGTGTACATAAACTACTTTTAAAATGGCCAAAATTGGTTTAAAATACACCTGGTTGAATGTAGTTTCAGACTTAACTGATTTAAGTGAAACTGGTTTATGGAAATTCTGTCCCAGACCCCTTCCTGGTTCAAGTTAACTCACAGTCCCCCAGCATCCCAGCATGCTTTGCAGCCCTGGGCTGGGCTGTACTGTCTGCTCCAGAGAGCCGGGTTGCTCCCAGCCCTTGGCTCCATAGCCAGAGCACTATCATTGCTCTGGCTGGCTGAGAAGGGGTTGGGGGTGGGAAACCTGGCTCCAGACCACAGCTGGGTTTGCCTGCTGGGGGTGCAACAGCCCCTGCCAGGCTTTACTCTGCTCCCCGCTTGAGGGAGGGCGAGGGGTTTAAATCCCCTCTTGCTCCCCTCTTCTTTAGCATGCAGTCCAGGGCGCGCGTCTGGCCATGCCCCACCCCCTTTGCTTGAGCACCGAGTGGGGAAGAGCCTGGCAGGGGCTGTTGTGCCCTTGTCAAGCAGACCCCTGCTAGGGTGGGTCCTGTGTGGGCGAGGGGCTTTAAACCCCTCTCCCCTCCCCTCTGTCTCTGCAGGGGCCTGGCCACCCCCTTCCCCTTCCCTCTGCTCCAGTGGGGAGCAGGGGAAAAGCCTGGTAGGGGCTACTGCCCCCCCTTCCCAGGGACACGTTGGTTGGGGTCCCTTCAGGTCAGGGTGGGGGTTTAAACCCCCCACCCCAATCATTAATAGTGGGCCTGCCAGGGCCTGGCCAGCAGGGAACAGGGAAAAGCCTGGTTCTCTCTCAGCTTTCTTCCAGCTTTGTGGCCCCTGCTGAAGGGAAGGGAAGGCTTGCTGTAGTGCCCCCAGCTTCTAGCTTGAGCCACTACAGGAAAGTCTGTTCACTTGCTTCTTGGTTCAGGCTACGCAGTTTAGACTAACCTGCAAAGATTGAAGAGGTTCAGCCTCAGGGTTTTTGACGGTCTGTACATGGCCCTAGAGTTTTTCAGGATACTGTTAAGACCTGAAAGTGTGGTATATATTCTTTGCTGCTACATATTTTAATAGTAGTATTAAAAAGCAAACTGTTTTTACATTTACATTCATTCACCTTTCCAAGTTATCTTAGTTGTCTGCGTTAAGAATACACAGACAACTTGCTTGCTATTTATCATACCATCATACCATCAGTTGCTGTCATCTACAAGCCTAATTAACATGGAGTTTATATTTTCTTTACCATAACTGATAAAATAAGTCATCTATGGACCAAGAACAGATTCCTGTGACACTTAACTAGTAGATAGTACTCCAGCAGCTGCTTCATTTGTTTGTTTTACCAGTTAACTATTTATTGAGTCATATAGTTCACAGTGCCAAAATTTAGAGATGCACCGATACAGTAAATTTTCCTTATATTAGTGCTGATCTGATATGGGACCAATGTATTGGCATTTGGTTTTTTTTGGCTTGTGGCCAATAATGCCACCGATAAATGCCCCATGCATGCGCGCAGCCACAATGCAACGCACAGGTGGCCAGGAGCACAGCCCAGCAGTATGGAAAGCAGCCAGGGTAAATCTGTTGAGGAAAGGTGCCGGGGGTGGGGAGGGGTGCAGATCGAGGCCCCAGTGGTGTGGGAGGGAGTGGGGCTGGGGCTGAGAGAGGGTGTGGGATGGAGTTGCGAGCAGCCCATCTGGGAGTGCTGGGAGGGGGGGAGCTTCTCCTGCTATGCATGCCCCCAGGAGAGCATGGGGGGTGTGCGCCTCCAGATCTATGTGGGGCGAGGGTGGACTGCCACTGCAGGCTGGGGCTGGGGTGGTGCCAGGATCTTCCTGGCAGGGGTTGGGTCGGGGCTGTGCTAGGATCGGGACTGCGGTGAATTTTGGGGTGGCTGCAGCCCCCTTCCCCCTGTGACGCCCCTCCTAACGCTGCCATTGCCCACCCCCAGCCCAGCCCAGCCCAGCCCAGCCTCCTGCTGGGAAGAGCCTGCTGCTGCCCCAGCCCATAGTGGCAGGGGCACATGCCTCCCATACCCTCATGGGGTGTGTGCAGCGGTGGGAGTTGCCCCCCCTACCACCAGACAGGCTCCTTGTGTCTCTGTCCTGCACTCTGCCCTAGCTGGGCAGTTCCTTCCCCTGCCACAGCCCCACTTCTTTGATCTGCCTGCTTCTTCGTCTCTTCCCCCAAAACAGACTTACCAGCTGGACGCTGCTCTCCATGCTGCCCAGCTGCGTATCGGAATTGAATCGGTATTGGCTGATATGGCTTGTTAAAAATCGGCCATCAGTACTGGCCTGAAAATTCTCTATTGGTGCACCCCTACCAAAAATTTAAGAGTACTGCATCTATACAAGAATACTGTAACAAAGAATTGAATTCTTTGTTGTTGCTATTCACTTACATTGTTTCAAATAAGAGGTACAACTGATCTGTAGGTATAACTTTTTATTTTGATTTTCAGGTAGGCTGGTGAAATGTCTTTTGAGAGGGGGAGGAAATGTTATTTTAGTTTCCATTGTTTAGGTTTGAATCCCAAATTGTTACAAAACTTCTAACTTACAAAATGTTCAACATTTTTCTTATAGAGAACATCATATTTGGTCCTTATCCTCTAAAATATAACTTCTTATTCCCAGTTCAAGCTATTTTCCAGCTTTTGTATGTGGATGGATTAATATCAAACTACAAACTAAGACAATAAAAATGGATTCTACAGGTATGTCAAGAATTAGAAGAAGAAGAAACTGTAGGTCTCTTATGGAATGCAGAAGGCAATCTAGTCATGGATGCTTCAGAGAAACCATTTAATAATATTCTATGCATTTTTACTTGAGTCTTTGCAAACAGGGACAAGTACCAGGTGATGAACAGTTGGCAGCCAAAGACAGGGAATTAGTCGAACAGCCTCTAGAGCAGATTAGGGATTACTTAAGAGATGCCGAGATGCCTTCAGGTCAGCAGAGCCAGATGGAATGCACCCTAAGATATTGAAGGAATTGGCTGAGGTTATTTCAGAGCCATTGGCTACCCTCTTTGAGAAGTCATGGAGGTTGGGTGAGGTCCCAAATGACTGGAAAATGGCACATATAGTGCCATCTTTAAGAAAGCTGTTTCGAAGCCTTTTATTTCGTTTTGATTTTGCTGTTTTGAGCTCGAAACGCATTGAAACAGCTTTGAAATGAAACACCTGGTGACATTTTGAACAGCCCTAGTGATTAGGAGAAACTTTCTGATAGAGGTGCACTGATACATCGGTCCCATATTGGATCGGCACCAATATAAGGAAAATAGACCGTATCAGCAATTGGCTTTTTTTGGCTGATGTGGCTGATAATGTGACTGATAAATGCCCTGTGCATACGCAGCCACAGCACAGCACACAGGCAGCCAGGAGTGCAGTCTGGCAGCATGGAGAGTAGCTGGGTCTGGCTGGTAAGTTTGTTGTGATGGAAAGGGCATGGGGTGGCTGGAGCAGGGTCTGGCGCTGCACAGCTGGGGTGGAGCTGGGGATAGAGCCAGGAGTGGCTCATGGAGGGTGGGGGAGAAGCGGCTCCTGCTACTATGCGCACCTCCCGGGAGAGCATGGGGGGCGTGCACCTCTGGATCTGCTTGCGGGACAAGGGCGGGCTGGTCCAGGGTAGCATTGGTCTCTTCCCGGTGGGGGTTGGGCTGGGGCTGTGTTTGGGGTGGGTGGCAGTGGTGCTAGGAGGGGACTGGTGAAATTTGGGGTGTCTGCAACCCCCCCTATAGCCCCTTCTCAGTGCTGCTGCTGCCTGTCCCAAGCGCAAGTCCCCCAACGCCCTCCTGGGGTACGTGCAGTAGCAGGAGTTTGCCCCCCTTTCACGTCCCCCAGACAAGCCGCTCGTTTCTCTGTCCCCTGCCCCACCCCAGCTGTGCAGCGTCTGCACCAGCCCCACTCCCTCCCTCACCCCGGAGGTGCCCCTTCCCGCACAACAGACTTACCAGCCAGGCGCCACTCTCCACGCTGCCCGGCTGGTTATCGGAATCAGATCGGTATTGGCCTATATGGCTTGTTAAAAATTGGCCATTGCTATCAGCCAAAAATTCTCTATTGGTGCACCTCTACTTTTTGACTATGAGGGTCAAAAAGTAGAGGTGAGCAAGCATTGGAATGGGATGCCTAGAGAAACTGGAATCTCCGTCCTTGGAACTTTTCAAGAACTGTTTGGACAGACGCTTGGCTGGGATAGCGTAGTGAGGAGTGATCCTGTCTTGAGCATGAGGTCCCTTCCAGCCATACTTTTCTGTGATTTGGATGTGGCTTGGTAGAAGCATAAACTATTGACTAGAAGGGAGGAGGATGACATGAAAGCAGTGAATTGGATCATTTTTATACAGTAAACCTTTTGGAAATTGTCATGAGGTTTGGAACGTGTCAGACTAGATTTCCATGTTATTGATCAAGAAAAAAGACGGGCAAGGCTTAGGATCTTGATGCAGACTCATTTTCTGATTTCCCCCCCCCCCCCCCCAATGTAAAAGCTCCTTAAATTATTTTTTTCTAAAATGTTCAAATTAGATTTGTAAGGGTGTGAGACCTATGAGGTCTCCATCACTGCTTTAGTTTGAGATATTAATAAAAAATGTCTCTCTTAGATACCCTTATTTGCATTTTAAAAGATTTGGATGTGCTTGCTCTCCTGAAACACTTCCAGGTTCTGTTAATGAAAAGCACTTATCGCTAGCATTCAGGTCAGTGTACTGTCTCGGATCAAATCAAGCCTAAAGTTTGTTTTGGGGCAGGGGGAAAAAGCTCATTCAATGTAGGAATGATGGAAATGGTTTAATATTTGTTTTGGTCCAGCAGGAACTGCTTATTAAGCAAGCAAACCTTTTCCCTGGAGAGTTTCAACCCAGACATGGTCAGATGAGAAAATGGATTAGAAACTGATGATTTGCACAAAATGAGAAGAATTAAACATCATGAGTAATAAAAGGTCCACTTTTTAAAAATGACTGTTTTGTTAAGCGCAGCTATATTCCAATTCGGGCAGTCTCCGTTTTAATTTTGCTGCTGTTTTTTCAAAGTACCAGGCAGCTCGTGCGGTTTGAATATATCATCTGTGTTCAGTACATGGTGGTTTTGGAGGATCATGTCGGCTTAGTATAGGGTAAGCAGCATTAAAGTCCTCCCCAGTAATATGATCGGTGCCCAGGCAGTATATGATCTGTAAATCCACTCGGGGAAGTTGGAATCTGCCGTGCATCGGTGCATTGTGACTTTGTAAAGCCCTGGGGAGAAAGTTCTAGAAGGGGCTAGGGGCGGGCATGGAAAAGGCCTTGGTCTATTTGGTCAGCGTTTGGTTAGGTGGGGAGAGTGCAGGAAAACAAGGTTTCCACTGTGGCAGCTGTAAACCAGTGCCAAATAAAGCAGACCTGAAATCCAGACTCCCCTGTCCTGCCCGCCTGTGAGCTGAACAAGAACAGGCAAAGCGTTGGCATCAAGCGTTGGCATCAACCTGGACACAGCAACCGAGGCAGCAGGAGGAACGGCGAGCCCCGGAAAGCCGAATGCAGTGCATGAAGGGCTGCGTCCCTGGTTAATGAATCTACTCTCCTCGTGGCTTTTCACAAGTAAATCTCTCTCTGTTTAAAGAACAGGGATAGGTAGCTTTGACAGGTAGCAATTCTAGTCTTGCTTTGTTTCCTTCTTCAGATAAAGTGATTTTTATATTACACGAAAACAACAACACACAAGTCTGGCTCCGTGGCCTGAAGATTTTATAGTTGAACTCAGTGGTTCCCAACCTGTTTAGACTGCAGACCAGCGAACTGTGGAGCAGCAACAAGTACTGCACACTGGCAGTGACTGGCATACTGCGGACCAGCAGCCAACCCTTTTTTATACTCAGGACAAAAAAGAGTTGGCTGCCGGACTGTAGTGTGCGGTCACTCCGGCAGCCAACCCTTCTGGGCCATGGCCCAGGGGTTGGGAACCTCTGGTTTAGCTCATATTAATTCCCATTCTTGCCAATGTTTGTATTCTGCAATGTGGAGGAGCGGAGGGGAGACTGTAGAGAACAGCTTTTTGGAGATCGTGACCGGGCAGCCTCTTCCATAGCAGGCGTGGAAAAACATCTTTTAGTAGCATGAAAATAAATTCTTCTGCCCTTTAGTAAAGGAAAGTCCATTTAAATACGGACCTTGTTGTGTGCCCTGTAATGCTGTATGCATGTGTTACTTCTGTTCAGAAATAGATTTCTGGATTTTCAGGACTTTTTTTTTTTTTTCAGAAATAAAATTAACAGGAAAACAGAGCAAAAATATGTCAGCACTCCAAGGATCTGCCAGAATTTGGTGCTCTGAGAGGGAGGTGGGGAAGAAGACGCTTTAATTAGAGTGGCTCTCGGAGCTGATTTCAAGCGGGAGCGTCTCGCTCATCGAATGAGCTTTAGATAAAATGTCCCTGCCGCCATTTTTAGGTGCAGAGATGCTGGTACACGAGACACTGGAGGCTGCCGGAGTGCGGTAATTAACATTAATTATTGATTGATCGAGTCTGCTCCACTGTGCTGTTATTACAATGCATCAGAGCAGCCTTGGTGCTCGTGTATACAAGCCCCTTTTTCTCTAAAGAAGTAGTTTTGTCAGACCACTTCAGTTGCTAATAACATAAAGTTCATTAATGTAACAAACTACTTTTCCAGTTAGTCAATTTTTCCAGTTAGCAGTTGGTCTAATAAAATATATCACATTTACCCAAATAACCTTCGCAAACTGCTTCAGTAATCTTCTATTATTCTGTGTCAAGTGTGATTTTTGTTTTAATGTTGTTTAAAGGGTGATTGACTAATTCACTCAAACATTTTAAAGGTGGTAGATTATGGTAGCCTATATAGACAGTGCTAATGAGCATAGCATAAAATCCTGCGTGAAAATGGATAGTTGCCTGGGAAACTGGAAGTATTGAATATTGTTTCTCATATCATTTGTATTACCACCCAAACAGAACAAAAAACCTGTCCGCTTCCCCCAAATAGGGCAAATTGCAATTTAAAGTTAAGTGTGCATATTTTATCATACCAGCAGTGATTAAAAAAAGAGATCTCAGATTTAAAGCCCTAGTTTTGAAAAGGTTTTTATTTTTCCAGTTATATTGCCTTTCAATGTGTTAAACATGTAGGGGTTTTTTTAAACCTATCATCTCCCTCTTGAATAAGGTGTACTTAATGTTTGTTTATTACTCACTGCAGCTAAATCAAAGAACATCCTTGTCAATCCCACACACTTTCTTCTCACTGATGCCTAACTACACATGATATTAATTGTGGAAAATTGCTTATAATCAGGCTTTTGAAGATAGAATCATAGAAAATCAGGGCTGGCAGGGACCTCAGGAGGTCACATCTAGTCCAACCTCCTGCTCAAAGCAGGACCAGCCCCAACTAGATCATCCCAGCCAGGGCTTTGTCTAGCCAGGCCTTAAAAACCTCCGAAGATGAATATTCACCACCTCTCTGGGTAACCTGGTCTAGTGCTCTATTACCCGCCTAGTGAGAAATTTCTTCCTAATATCTAACCTCCTTATCATACTTAGGAAAACAGTTAGCTGGGGAAATAGTATTGCTATATGACATAAGGAAAAAATATGGGTTGAAGAAATATAGATAAAAAAGCAGAAAAACAAACAGAAAACCCCTTATTTCATAGATTTCATAGACATTAGGGCTGGAAGGGACCTCAGAAGATCATCGAGTCCATCCCTTTGCCCCAGGGGCAGGAAGTCAGTAGGGATCATAGGATCCCAGCAAGATAAACATCCAAATTTCTCTTGAAGGTGTTCAAAGTGGGTGCTTGAACAACCTCCGGCGGCAGACTATTTTAGACCTTGGAGGCTCGGACAGTAAAGAAGTTCTCTCATGTCCAGCCTGAAACGGTCCTAAAGGAGTTTGTGACCATTTGACCTTGTCATCCCCTGGGGCACTCTGGTGAACAGACGTTCCCCCAGATCTTGGGAGAGCACCCCTGATAAACTTAGGTGGCCACCAGATCACCCCTGAGCCTGTGCTTTTCTAGGATGAAGAGTCCCATGGCCCTCAGCCTGTCATAAGGTCTGTTTTCCTGACCTCTGATCATGCGCGTGGCTCTCCTCTGCACTTTCAAGCTTCTCCGCATCATTTTTGAATTGTGGAGCCCAAAACTAGACGCAGTACTCCAGCTGCAGCCTCTTAAAGCGGCTCCTGCTACTGCGCACACCCCCTGGGAGAGCATGGGGGGCGTGCACCTCTGGATCTGCTTGCGGGACAAGGCTTTTTTATTTAAATGAGATTTTTTTCATTTAATCATATCTTTCTTTTTTTGTTAAGATGTTGTCAGTCCTATTTGGTTTAGCAGGGGTCCGATGTTGCCCTTGCTTTTCCTTCGTCTCCCCACATCTAAAAAAGGACTTTTTATTGTCCTTGATACTTGTAGCTAGTTGGAGTTCAGTCGCAGCCTTGGCTTTCCTGGTTTGCACCATGGAGGTGTCCAGACCAGTGTAGAAATTCCTCCTTGCAGGTGGATCCAGTCCTCCATCCTTTGTAGGTCTTTCTTTTTAGATGCAGGAGGTCCGCTAGTTCCCTGCAGAGCCAAGGGGGCTGCTGTGCCCTTTTCATAGATTTCATAGACATTAGGGCTGGAAGGGACCTCGGAAGATCATCGAGTCCAGCCCCCTGCCCAAAGGGCAGGAAGTCAGCTGGGGTCATAGGATCCCAGCAAGATAAGCATCCAGTTTCATCCTGAAGGTGTTCAATGAAGGCGCTTGAACCACCTCCGGTGGCAGGCTGTTCCAGACCTTGGGGACTCGGACAGTAAAGAAATTTTTCCTTATGTCCAGCCTGAAACGATCTTGAAGTAGTTTGTGACCATTCGACCTCGTCATCCCTTGGGGCGCTCTGGTGAACAAACGTTCCCCCAGATGCTGGTGGTCACCCCTGATAAACTTGTAGGTGGCCATCAGATCACCCCTAAGCCTGCGCTTTTTCAGGCTAAAGAGCCCCACGGCTCTCAGCCTGTCATCATAGGGTCTGTTTCCCTGACCTCTGATCATGCGCGTGGCTCTTCTCTGGACTCTCTCAAGCTTCTCCACATCCTTTTTGAATTGTGGAGCCCAAAACTGGACACAGTACTCCAGCTGCGGCCTCACTAAGGCCGAGTACAGGGGGAGAATGACGTCCCGGGATTTGCTTGAGAAGCATCTATGGATGCAAGCCAGCGTTTTGGTCGCATATGGTTGCAGTATAGACAAGCCTTTAAGTTGTCAAATTTCGTTTTAAAGATAGCCCCAACTCTCCATACGCAGGAATGGCGGGGGAACCACAACAACACTTTAATATATGGTTGTTAGTAATACTTCTGACATTACTCAAGAATTTTGAGGAATCACCACTCTTCTCATTTACTGGGTAAAAAACCCCCCAAAAACAAAGTTGTAAATGGCATATGGAAGAAGTCTTGTATTTCCCATCCCCCAATTTCAAATTGGCTTTATCCATCATTCTGTAAAAACAGCAGGACTATATTTTCAACATGCTTTGGAAACATTAACACACTGGAGTTTATGGAACAAACCCTCTGAGGATGTAAGTCTGCAGGACTTCATTGCTTTCTGTTAAGGGCTAGGTATTAGTAACAATAATAGTGCCTCTTGGTGGAAGATAAGATAAGAATAAAAAACAGAAGTCAGCATTTACTAGGAATATGCAGCTTGAGACTGATTCCTGTAAAGATCTTGTTTTCAGTATGAAAGGCAGAGAAATGAATCACACAAAATACAGCTGAAAATATCTGCTAAATTCCCATTTGGAATTAGCAATAAACCTTTGATCATTAATGGCACTTGAGTTTTAAGAGACAAAACTAAGTCTTGTTATTAGTACAAATAAGAAGCTATAAAGAGGAGAGCAATTAAAGATGCCCCAGGGAGATAGATAGAGGCCATTGGATTTAGTTAGTGCTCTGAAAATAGAAAGAACTGATCCTTTCCTGCATTAAATACATATTAAACAGTAGTCACCTGAAGGAAGGCTACTCATGTTAGGCCTGCAATTACATACAATCCACACAACTGAAATGTTCCTTTATTTCTATTGTTGAAAAATATTTATATCATAAAGAGGGAAGAAGGACGGGGTATCTGAAGTTATTTGCAGTGCAAGAAGGACTTCTTCAGTGCTTATGTTTCCTGAATCAACAGCTTTTTCATTCCCTGCATGTAAGGTCAGTTCAACGTTGCAACACACTTTTAGGCACTCGTTTGTGAGATGCATAGGTATTAAGGCAGCTTTAGTCTGCCTTAAATTTTATTTTATTAACCCCAAACTGTTTTGACTCTGATTCATGTGAATGAATCAGGATCTTCCACTGATTGATGGATACAGCTGGTCCACCCTCCTATGACTAGAGCAGTGGAAGTGGATAGTAAAAATAGGTGGGAGGTAGGACTGATCCTCTGCCCTGGGAATCCCTGGCTGCTTTAAAAAGCCCCTGTAGAGCCAATGACATTGGATAGGATTTTAGCTTGCTGTAAAACTTTTCAGGGACCAGAGAAGCAGAGCATGACATGGCAGCTCTGCGCCCTGGACAGTGGCAGCACACAGAGCTGTGCTAGGTGCCATGCTGCTGGCAGCAGCTGCAGGGCCAGATTCCAGCTGAAACAATGGCTATCTTTGTGCACCCTAACCCAGCCTCCAAGGATGCCACCTTGGTCACCTGCCCCTCAGCTGACTACTGCAGAACAGTACGAAGTACAATCAAGGACATGCAAAGATAGCTCAAAGCCAGCTGTACACTCTCTCTTTCATACAGCCAATGAGGTCTTCTCAGTTGCTGATAACGACACACAAGAGAGAGCACAAATAAGGTCCAAAGTTACAGGAGCAATATATGGTGGGAAGGCAAGAAAGACTATAATGGGACCCGTTGCAAAAGTCAACCTTGGTCGCATCTACACGTTGCTATACAGTGACACTGCTATGACACCATGCTTTAGTACTTCCTCTTGCAGTGCAGTACAAGTGCTTGTTGGGTTGTGTACCTGCAGTGCACGGTTAGATTTCACTGCTACATCGCCTTAGCAGCACACTATACCTGGGGAGCGCGTAGCTTTCCTTAACATAGAGATCTACACCCCCGCCCCTTTTCTCTACACGATCCCTCCTGTACAGGGTATAGCCATCTATCCCCGTGGTCCAGTCATGGGTGGAGTCCCACCAGGTCTCCGTTATCCCTATGACATTGTAATTGTTTGCACTGAGCAGGAGGATGAGCTCCTCCTGCTTATTCCCCAAGCTCCTGGCATTAGTGTACAGGCAGGCAAGTGCCCCCTGGGGGGCTCCTTCCTTGCCCACAGATTTTACCAGGCCTGGGGCCGGGGTGGGCTCCCTTGAGTGCCGTGATCCACTGGCTTTGCAAGGATTGCTCAGCGGGCCAGCAGTGGCGGTCGTCCCCCCATCCCCCAATGGGCTTTTGCTGCCTTTCCTCCAAGATGGAATAGACTTAGCTTGTGCGTCCAGGATCGCTCCCTTGAGGAGCAACCACTCATCCTGAACTCCCCTCCCCTTTGGGTCGTGGTCCCTTAGGGCCTCACTGACAAGCCTCCTGAGCTTGTCAAAGTCAGCTTTCCTGAAGTCGAGGACTTCTGTATTGCTGACAGACTTGCCAGCTTTACGGCGGATGGTGATGATCAGCTCATGGTGACTGTCACCCAGCTTCCCTTTGATCATTAGGTTGCTGATTAGGTCATCCCCTCGTAGCCAGTACCAGGTCAAGCAGCGCTTTACCTCTCGTCTCGTTATTGTTTCAAAGGCCTTTTCTTGAGCATATCTTGTATATAAAACCCACTAATACTATCTTTTGCCTGAGCCTTATGGTTAGTGTTTTCTTGCTAAAGCATGAATACTCTTAGTCTATGAAATGGCCATCCTCAATGATGAGCAGAAACAGATCTTTTCACCCTCCCTTCAAAATAATCAAAAAGGTTTAGAACATTTAAAATGCATTATTGATTTTTTTCCTCCCCAAAATTCATTGGTGTTCAATAGAAAACAAACAGTGGCTAAAGTTTTCCCATTGTTTGAAGATGATTTGCCTCATTAATTCTGGTGCTGTAACCTCTGTTGGATTAGTTAAGTGAAGTTCATTGTCAAATGTTGTTTGATATGATGTCTTAACTATTTTTCATCTTATGTGGTATCCCCTCTGTCTCTAGAGGACTAAGGAATGAATATATTTTTACTTAGGCAGTGCAGCCAAGTAAGCTAGTCTAGTTGTCTGCCTCTGATTTTTCCCTTCTCTCCTCTCAATCAAGTGAATCCCTTTCTATTACTCTAACCCCAACACAGCATTGAAACATTGCTTTTTCATCAGTGGGCTGGCAGGTCCCATTCTGCCTGTCCATCCAAATTGTCTCACTTGTCAGCTCTGTCTTGCTGATGTGTCATGATATTGCCTTTGTGCCAGATTTTACTTGTCTCAGTTATAGCTCCTGACATGATCCATTTCTTTGCTCCGTGTTTTCTTGTAAATAACCAGGGACCTGTGTGGTAAAGCAGGCAGCACTTCTTAGCACTACAGGTGCATGCTAATCCTGCTCTTTTTGACTCTTGGAAATCATTCACAGTGTTGATCTCTATTCACTTTAGACTGTTTTTAAGTTGGAGATGGTTGTATCACGATATTATTTGCCATATCTGTACCTTATAAGAAAGGTAGAAGTTTTTTCCTTGTAACCTTTGGTGTCCTGGTTATTTTTAACATTTAAATGGTACTCTTCTGGGAAGGTTAGGGAAAATAATACAGGTTTGGCTTGGCAGTATGAAAATTAATATAGTAATTGGGTATAAACAAAGAAGGCATGCTGCACGTAGTAAAAATACAGAAGACTGTCAAGAACTCAGTTATATCTTAGAAGTCTCTTACATACTATATTTACACATATTCAAGACACGGGTTTTTTTTCCCAACTGGCATGGGAGGGAAAAGCCCCTCGTCTTATATTTGTATAAAAGGAAATCTCGCTAAATACCTTTTCTATCATTAAAGTGCTGCTGAAAGCAGCCTGTGCTCAGTAATAGGAACCTGATTAAATGCAGCCAACATTAAGCACTACTATAAAACACATGACCTCTGTTGAGCAAACTCCTTGTGGTAGGTTCCCATCAGTATTAGTGTAGTGCAGCCTGCCTGAAGAAGATATATGGTAGTGCCCATTTGTGCAGCCTCCCTCAGCACCAGTCCTTTTTCAAGTCATGGTGAACCACTACATTGAATACATTTTAATTTCCTCGTCACTCACATCTGAGATGTGCCTTTATTTCCCCATTTCCAATGGTTCCTGTTTCTTTACCAGCCTTAAAAGTCTGGCAGGCATCACCAAATGGGGCCCTAAATGTTTCACCCAGAATCCCTCTGTTGTACCCTCCCTCAGTCTGTTGCATATAATTAGTGTGGCCCCACCCTCCATTAGGTAGAGCTGGACAAGATTGCCCTGTGCATCATTTTCATGCCGATTTTTGGAGGATCCCACAACAAGAACCATCTGGTTCCAGTCATAGTTTCATAGTTTCTAGGGTCGGAAGGGACCTGGGCAGATCATCTAGTCCGACCCCCTGCCATGGCAGGAAAGAGTACTGGGGGCAAACACTCCTGGCGGCGCTCGGGGGAACAGGGCCTCCCCCAGTGCCTGTTGATCCCCCCTGACTAGTTTATAGCAGGCCACAAGATCCCCCCTCAGCCTTCTCTTCTGGAGGCTGAACAGGTTCAGGTCCCGTAACCTTTCCTCATAGGACCTGCCCTGCTGTCCCTTGATCATGCGAGTGGCCCTCCTCTGGACCCTCTCGATGCTGTCCACAT
>NW_005841853.1:236664-240315 GCF_000455745.1 Alligator sinensis
GCTCTCCTCCCCTCTGAGACTTCAGCGCTTGTCCAACTATCCTCCTTAGCTTGTTGAAGTTCGCCCTCCTAAAATCTAGGGCCACAGCCTGACTGCTTGCCTTTGCCACCTTGCGCTGAATGGTGAATTCCAGCAGGCAGTGGTCACTGTCGCCCAGGGGGTCAAGCACCCGCAGCCCCCTCACCAGGTTGTCGCCCGTGGCCAACACCAAGTCCAACAAGGCATCCCCCCTGGTGGGGCTGTGCACCTCCTGGGTTAGATGAAGGTCCTGGACTCTGTGTAAGAACCTACGGGAGCACTCAGACCTGGCTGATAGCTCCTTCCAGCACATGTCTGGGAAGTTCAGGTCCCCCATGACTACCACATCTTTAGCCTTCGCTACCTCGGTGAGCTGACCCAAGAATTCCTGGTCAAGCTCCTCTCCTTGGTTGGGTGGTCTATAGTAAACTCCCACCGTTAGGTCCCTTTCCCCTCTTTTGCCTTGAACCCTAACCCAAAGCACTTCAGAGTGCTTCTCCCCAGTCATGAGTTGGAGGCTAATTAGCACGTGGCTCCTTTGTTTGGTAACTAGAATACAAGCACGTGCTGAGCGGTGGGGTCACCATGATTTGAAGTACAGTTGGCTCGGCTGGGGCCCAGCCCAATGAACTGTATTTTAAATCGTGATCCTTTTGTCTCTTGAGTAATAATGTGTGGTTTGTACTATGTACAAGTAGGCTTAAAAGTGTGTTTATAGACTACCTGTGCTAAAATTTGTAACGGTTTCAAAAAAGGTAAAATGTATCCATTTTGGAGGAACTAATTTTTTGGGCACTTCTTATAATTTGCCAATATGCAAATTAGTGCTGGTATGTTTATTTCAAAGTCAGGGGCAAATTTGAAAACACTCACTTCCATGTGCTGACAGTAAGGAAGTGGGGAGGGAAAGGGCTGCAGGGGGAAGAAGTTGGGTGGGTCGAGGGAAAGGAGGCTACCTGACACCCACCTCTGGTTTATTGTCCCTGCCATAACAGTGGGAGGGGACAAATTCAAGACAAACCTCCAATAATTAGATTCTATACCTGGAAAAATATAACAAATTTAGAAATGTTCCATATATAGAATCTAATTATTGGGGGGAATCATCTTACATTTGGGGTCATCTTATATTCAAGTAAATACAGTAACTTGCTGCGATGCAAACTTTAGTTCTTTAGTTTTTCATAATGCTGTAGAAACAGAACATATTGTTAGATTACAGGTTTGAGAGCTGAAGTTATGTCTACTCAGCAGTTGGAACACAACGCTATATTTTTAATGGTTCTAAACAGTTGTTCAAGTTGTTACTTGTCAGATTGCAGTGCCAAGGTCTCGTTTATTTGATACATTCGTTTTGGTGCTTCTCAGGCCTGAGAGTCTCTATGAAACAGATTTATACTCTGTGTTTATCTGCAGATTTCTGTTAAAGGGAGAGTAATTCTAAATAACCTTTTGTTTTAATCCTCCACAGACTCAGATGCTGAGCAGGATGCTGCTATCAAACTTGCCCAAGAGCGAGCAGAGATAGTTGCCAAGTATGACAGGGTAAGCGTCCTGATTAATGGTGTAGTATTTAACATAATCTGTTAGAAATGGAAGCATAGTCTTCCTTAGCTCTTCCTAAAATATTCTGTATGATATTAAACCAGTGTTTTTATGCCTGTGCATTTACTTTTTAAGTTGATCATTAATATATGGCACTAGAAATTGAACGTTAAATCACTAGTGCTAATTTAAAAGGCAAAAATATACCCATATTGGACTCTGATAGTAAATTAATTTTTATAAACAAAGGTTACCATTTCATGTGTTCTTTAAACCATTTAGCTAGTACAAGACCGTGCAAAATGCAACTGGGATAAATATGCCAACAACCTACTTGCGTGTTCCCATTGCATTGTCATTGGCGCTGATACTCTACAATCACTGACTTAAATTTGGAGAATTAAGGGTAGCATTGCACATAACATTATACAAAGCATAGCATATACAGTGTGGCAGCTCTCTGATTCTAGGGAGCATGGTCATTTTATTGTTGGCAACATTTGTTTTATAGTGATATTACTGCTATCTGTCCTAAGCCTTATAGCTGAAAAAGTCCAATTTAGTTTTGTGAATAATGAGCACAGATCCTATTTCTTCCTGATTAAAAAATAATCACAAATTCTCTGATAAAAAAAAAAAATTGCAATTCATGATTAAAATGAAAGGACCCCCACAGCCCCCCCTGGTCCTGCTGGTGCTCCTCATTCCTTCCCACAGCCCCCCCAGCCCTGCTCATGCCCCTCACTGCCCCCTCCAGTCACTGCCCCCCTGCCAGAGGGAGCACCCAACTGCTAGGGCTATGGGGCCAGCCCGGCTCCACTGCCCCGGCTGGAGGCTGTGGCTGCTACAGCAGAGCAGAGCCCGGCTTCCCCCACACTGCCTGCTTTGGGCTCAGGTGGGGAGGAGAGGCTGGCTCCATCTGCTGTGCACACTCTGAGGGGGCAGGGAGGACTTGTGCCCCCCAGATCTGTGTGTGGGGGAGTGGTGGGGCAGGCTGCCCACTGTGGGGTTGGGCTCCTGCCCTGCTGCCATCCCCTGGAGCCTCCACAGCCCGGTGTGTGCGACCCAGCGCTGCAGGGCAGAGCGGCGCTACTCAGGAAAGCTGTTTGCCACTGTGAGCTCTGTGCTGCCCTGGCGACGTGTTCCCTGTTCACAGGGCTGCAGTGAGGGACACAACCCCACGCCGCTGCCCTCACTGCTGTTGCACATGCAGGACACATGTCACTAGGGCAGTGCGGAGCTTGCAGTGACAAGCAGCTTCCCCATGCGGCCCCTCTGCCCTGCTGGGTCACATCCACCAGGCTGCAGGGGCCCCAGGGGAGGGCAGCAGGGCAGGATCCCGAGCCATCAGTGCACACCTGCCCCACACAGATCTAGCCTGTAGACATGAGCCTGTAGGAGTGCACACAGTGGTAGGGAGCTGCCCGCACCCCCCCGGACAAGTTGCCCATGGCCCCGTCCCACACTCAGCAGGGGCACTGCGCCCGTGCATTGCTGCATCGCAACCCCGGATCCTAAGCCCCACACACTGCCTGGCTGGGCAGAAGCCCCAGCCCAACTCCATCCCTCCTTATGGAGGCCTCAGTGCCCCCCGCCACTTGTGTGGGAGCTGCTCTCCAGGCTGCCTGGCAGCCATTTACATGTACATGCACATGGCACCCCGTGCCTGTCCTGCCCCCTCCCAGCCCCCTGCTTGCTGGAACATTGCCAGCCTGCAGAATGCTCATCGCAAAAGTGCAAAATCCGTAGGTTTCTCTGCTAAAATAAGAAATCCACATTTTACTTTGGTAAGGAGGGAAATCTGTGTTTTACTTCGTTTTTCTGTGAGACAGGGAAAATATGGGTCCCTGATAATGAATGATCTTTGTTACTTGGGGAGTACAATGGCCAGTGGAAATAGCACTGGTTGTGATGTAGAGTCTTTTTTACCTATGCCTGGTTCAAATCAAGGCTGTCACTATTGTTAGTGACTGAAAGCTGTCACCACCTTATGAACCCTTGGAGATTCACCACACTCAGATCCAAGATGATGCTCTCCCCCCCCCCCCCCCCCCTTAACAAGGGGGGGGGGGACCCACACCTCCTCTT
>NW_005841853.1:240346-251414 GCF_000455745.1 Alligator sinensis
CCCCCCCCCCCCCCCTCTTAACAAGGAGGAGGGGAACCCCCAGTTCCTGGATTTGAGCATTGGCTTGGAATGGGTGACAGCGGTTGGTCCAGTCCTAGTGCTGGAGCTGAAGCTGCGCCTGGAGGTACTGTCTGCTTGGGCCTTTTGCATACCTGGGTAGCATAGGGGAGATCACACTATGCCAGTCCACAGGCAGGACACCGGAGGGGCATGCAGGGGAAGGAGTGTGTGGGGGACAGTGCAGCGGCAGGGGAAGGGCTCCGGTTTTGCCTCTAACCTGGGGCTGAGGCCAGAGTGGTACTGGTGCCTGGCTGGGCTGGGGCTGGGGCTGGGGGCAGGGCCAGGGCTAGAGCTGCTGCCCAGGGTAAACAGTGGTGGGGGTGGGGGTGGGAGCAAGTGGCCAAGAGAGATGAGATAACAGGGAGGGGGGCAAGGGGGAATCGGTGGGCAGGGTGCGGGCATCATGCGAGTACAAGTGGCAAGGAGGACAGATGATAGGTTGCAGGCGCCAAGGAGGGGGTCAAGTGACTGAGGGGCCAAGCAGGAAACAAGGGGCAGGGGTCTTTTTCCATGCTGCAGTGGTGCAGGGGAACACATTTAAGACAACCCTCCAATAATTAGACTCTATACATGGAAAATTACGCCACTTATAAATGTCCGTGTATAGAATCTAGTTATTGGGGAGGTCCTCTTCAATTCAAAGTCGTCTTGCATTCAAATTAATATGATAGCTACAACAGTGAATCCACTAATGTATTTGGGTCCCTGATGGGCAAGAATTTACATAAAGGAGACATCAATGGAGATTTTTTCAAGTACAGTCTCAGCATGTATATTATTGAGTATATGAGTATGAAGACTGTATTTACCCCAGTTGGTGGCCCTGGTAGACCCTCACTGAGACATCCCTGCTGTCAGTATGGCATTTGTCACTGACAAGTGTGCAGTGTGTCTACATCTGGAAACTTTGATTTCTTGGAAATCATCTCTGTCACTTGGGTTAACAGTCTAAGAGGAATTTTGGGGAATCCATGACTCCTCCCTCTCGCTCATCTCTTCCATCTAGGAAGTGTCAACGTATGGCTGAACTTACTCTATCACACACCTAGGACCCATTTTTTTTTCTTCTCATACCGATAGACCATTCACATTCTCCTTGCCTTGACTGCTATAGTTTTTCCTCCTTCAGCCTCTTCGACAAGCGTTGGTTCAATTTAATCTGAACAACATGCAGTTGCTGAAATATTTTTTGCTTGTTCATATGATCCTGTCAATCCCCATCCTTTGAATATTTTTACTTGTCTCCTCCCTTTCTACCAAATCAAGTTGAAGATGATGTCTCCTTCAAAACCTTTCAAAACTTTTTCCTTCACCGCTTCTTGGTTTTTGTTTAATCACAGTGCTCTTCAACTCAATCATTAGGCCATCAGTTAGTGACACAAATCACTATTAAAAAGGGACAGTTTATAGCCCTCTACTATTGAAGTGCAGTTAGTAAAAATTGGAGAGTGGCATTGTCTCTTCCTTCTTAAGCCGTATTTTGATTTCTATATTTTTCTTCCAGAATGCCCCCATACAACATTTGCAGAGCTTAGGGCCTTTCTTTTGAGTCTTTACCATAGCTTACATTGTGGTGATATGTAAACCTCCATTAACTCCTTTCTTTCTTTATTTCAGGGACGAGAGGGTGCACAGATTGAACCCTGGGAAGATGCTGACTACCATCTTTACAAAGTCACAGATAGATTTGGTTTTCTACAGTAAGTTCCTAATTTGAAAAGGAAAGGTGATACAAAGATTTCCACTGCTTGCTTGTATCTTTTATTGCATGTCTGTCTGGTGATTGCATGCCTATCTGGTGAAAGTATCGATTGCTGCTATTAATAGAACTGCTGCAAATTTAATTTTAAATGGTCTTGCCCTGGGCTTTTTATTCCTAGCTTTTTTTAATTCCATGATTGAAATTGATCTATAATAAATAGGTAATAGAAAAGGCTTGAAGTATTTTATTTAGGTGTGGCAATTTAAAGGAGATACTTCAGCTGCATTATAATTTATTTTGAATTGTATATAAAATAAATAGTATAGGTAAAATAAACGCTTAAAAGTTGCAAAGAACAAATGTTTGAAGTCCCAGAGAAAGAAGCTTCTTTCTATTTGTGTATCATCTTAAGTAAAAAAAAAAAAAAAAAAAAAAAAAAAAAAAAAAAAAAAGCAAATACCATGTAATTCTACATTTATAAAAGACAAAGATCTAGGTCCTGCAAAGAGATGTCTGTGATTAACATTATGCTTTGAGTAGACCCATTTAAAATTGAGATGCTTCATCATATATAAAACTAAGCCCATGAATACATCATTGGAGGGTTGAAGCCTAAAATTGGCTAAACAGTTAGGACAAACCAGAATCTATTATGCATATATCTCCAGGTGCTTCTGTGTTTCAATATAGATTTGATCACAACTTGTTTGTCAAACAATAAATACATCATTAAATTCTGTCCAGAATATGTGATGTTGCAAGTAAAGACCACTAGAATAAAGGAGGTATGAAGGGAGGCAGCATCGACTTTATGTAGGTGATCTTAACTGTGCTATTTTCCAACTCTCTTTGGTAGTTATTTTTAATGACATCTGTTTCTATAGTGAAGCCTTTCTAATGATTTAATTGACTGTTGGATCAAGCTATAAATATGTTCTGAATATCTGCATGCGTCTTCAGTGGAGTTGCTTTACTTCCTTAAGACATTCTAGATTGGTTTAATGATATGTTTTGAGGAGACTTACAGATACTGAATTAACGTAGAATGATTTGCTGGGATTCACTAACTTAACTCCATTCTGACTGACTGTTTGGTTTTATTAAATATTTATCTATCGGAGTTGAGAGAAGCTTAGAAGTTGGGAAGTCCAGAATGGTCTCTGACTGATGAAGAAATGACTTTTATGATGCCTAACAAAAATATGCTAATACTAATCTTTTTTTTTAACTTCTGCTAGCCTTTGTTGTGATTTTGCCATATGGTGTTAATTAGCTGTCAGATTTCATCTGTGGAATGGTTTCACTTCATTAGTGAGTGTATTGATTCTTGTGCATATGATTTGTAAACTGTATTGGAGTCCTCTGGGATGAAAGACTCTATATCTTGTAGACTACAGTTTTTACTATGCAGATATTTTGGATGTGAAGGAGGCAAATTAAATACTGGCAGTACAGGGGGGAATTATTTCCTATTGTTTCCTAAGACCCGGTTCAGAGATCATAGAAGACACTGGAAAGGTTCTCATTGATTTCAGTGGGAGCCGAGTCAAGTCCTTAAAAGAGTTGCAAACAGATTCTGCACTTAGGTATTAGTTATTCTACTTCTGTTAGTTGATTTTTTTTTTTTTTTTTTTTAATGCTTGCTATTTGAATTAACATCCTTCCTTGACTAACCTCTGAGTACTGCTCACTCCCCTCATTTTTATTGTATCTTTTTTTCTCTTCTGTTACTCTGTGTTTGGGGAACTCAGCTTCTGTGAACCGTGGCGTTTAGTGCTGTAGAGTAGATCTGTGCTGTGGTCACAGAAATGCTTCTCAGCAGGGTAAATTAGCTTGTGCTGCGCTCTGTAGTGATGCAGCTAAACTTCCAAGAAGACTGGTACCCAATATGAGTAGCTTAAAGCTACCGCTGATATCTCTCTACAGCACATTCACTGCTTTGATGCTGAAGTGTAGAAATGCCCTTAATCACTGTATCATGTTTCCTTTCCACTGTGGATGTTTACTACTGGAACTTGATACTGTATAACATGGGTTGCCAGCCTATGGCACGAATGGCATGGGCAGCCTCTGTGTGGCACATGACGGATGTGGGAGGAGATGAGCAGCACAACAGCTGATAGGGCAGGAAGCAGGGTATTGGGTAGGCAGAGCAGAATGGGGAATAGAAAGCAGCAGCAGAGCAGAGGGAGATAATTGGAGTGGTACTCGGAGAGGGTGCAAGGCTAATTTGTGGCATGACTGCCAAAAAAAGGTTGGCCCCCATTGCTGTATAGGCAGCTCAATAGGATGCAAAGTAAATGACTTATAACACGCTGCATAAATTACCCAAGTATTTGGAAACTAGAGCCCCTCACTTTATCTATCCACTAGTGCACTGAGCTGCATTTCATTGTGAGTGAGAGTTCATAAATATTTATTTATTTACCCTCATCTGTGGGTATCATCAGGGCAGTTTCATGATTCTTGACTCTTAATTCATTCCAGATCATTTCTTTTACATTATTCTTAACTGTGAAATACTTCTTAATAGTAGAAATTTACTTACAGCAGGAATATCACACTCCTCTTTTAGAAAAGTCAGTTTAGGCTGCACTATACATCTTGAATTATGGTGAGGACATGATCTGTTCTCTAATAGTGAGGCTGCAAAACATCATTTTGCTGAAGAATTGAGCTCCCAGTTACCTGTGACAGCACCTGCACTGCACTTCTCTTGTTAGTGTATTTATTAATCTGAAGTTTATCACAAGCCAGAAATGTGTGAGTAGCATAAAACTATATGTAATATAATGTAAGGCATAAGAATTGATTTGTTATTTATTTTTCTGAAAGCCCTCATTTTAAGATGGAAAATTCTGTAGCAGTTAAGTTGGTAGCTGATGGAGTGCATCACAGAGCGCAGGGATTTTTTTTACGAAAGTAGATCCCATGTGAAAGTACAGTGGGGCTTGATTATCATCCATCCTTTTTCATACTCCCACTCACCACAAGGCTGCAATCCTGTTGGTAACATCCATTGCTGACTCTGTGGACATATGCCACTGCTGAGTTCACTGATGATAGTGCCCAAAAGATGAGCTTGGGTTGGTTGTGCACATGAGCTGCATGGACCAGCACATGAGCTATGGCCAGACCAGTGAGAATAAAAAAAACAAAAAACAAAAAGGGATAGAGAAGTCAAAGGGACCAACTATCTTACCTGGGAGCCTCTTATTATGTGGCTCTTTGACTGTGTTATGAACTCCTGATTTCAACAAATGATATTCCCAGTATCAAATCTTATTTGACTGGAATGTAGGCAGCTTGTAGGGCATGCTCAAAGCATCTCTGTGTCTGAGAAATGCAGGACTGCTACTTGGAGCTCTGTGCATGACATTATTGGTTAGGACCACGTTGGTGATTTTCAGTCAGGGTGCTATTATACCCCGGGGTGTCTTGAGATCCTTTCAAGGATGACATGGGGTGCCACACAGTGTTAGCAGTGTTAAGTTTACCAACATGATCCATAAGATAAATCCAGAAGTTTCAGACAGATGCATGGCTGTAGTCTGTTTGAGTTCTTTGCAACAGAAAAACGTCTCTGTTATTTTTCTTCAGGTAAAAAAGAGTGAAACTGAGAGCCAGGACTTTCCAAGGGGTGCTTTGAGTCTATCCAGGGCTGCCTCGAGTCTACAAAGGTTGAGAACCAGAGTTGTATGTGCTCTATATCTGTTTTGATTCCAGTGAGATCCAGGGTGTTCCTACAGTTAATTTAGTACAGTGGCCACCAACCAGTGGATTTTGATCCACTGGTAGATCTCAGAGCCTCTTGCAATACATCTTGGAGCCTCTTGGAGTCGATCCGAGGCTGGGGTGGGGGGCTGAGTGCCTGCATGCATGCACCCCAGTCCACCATGTCAGTTCGTGGGGGAGGGAAGGGGGGTGGGGGCTAGATCGAGGTCCCTGCGGTGAAGGGCAGTAAGTTGCAGGAGCAGGGTTAAGCTGAGTGGGGTTCCAGCCGGATGAGACTTACCTGATGGGGAGGTGCACCCCTAAATAATTTTTTCTCCCTCTGTCTCGATCTGCCTCCCCCGCCTTCCTTCTCCACAGACATACCTGCTGGGCAGGGGGGTAGGAGGGGGTGGCAGCTGTGCATGGTAGATCTTGGGTTGCTTTTAAATGCCAAAGGTGATTTCCTACTTAAAAAGGTTGGAGACCACTGATGCAGTATGACTCCTATGCCATCTGCTGCCCTCTTGGGAGATTAACACTAGTATGGCCTGCATGGATGGAAACTCCAAAAAGAATGAAGTTACTCACTTCACAGTATATGATCTCTCCTTTTAGTTCCCATAGCCATCCTCATCTTCCCCCTCATTTACTTGCTGCTGTGGAGCCATACAAACTGTGATTCTGGATGGTGAAGGAGCTGGGCTCTTCCTTGGGGACGAGGGATTGGGGTCAGGATATGCGGAACAAAGATGGACACTGCTGGTCACAGATTCTAACTCTGGTGCTGGATTGCATATGTACAAATGGGAGATTCGCGAGGACAGAACAGCTCAGAAAACCCTGTTTTCTGTAAGGAAAGCAGTGACTTTCTTCCTTTGGCTTTATTACGGTATGGACAAAGGTACATTTGGAGCATTTTCAATAGGGGAGGAGGAATTGTTGGTCTGGCCTTGCAGCAGCTGTTGCCTTGTAACGGTTACATGCCCACAAGTGGGGAGCAAAAACAAGAGTAGCCAAACTGCTCCAGTTTTAACTTCATCCTGCAGTTGTGCTTCAAGCTGGAGCAGTTGTGCCACATTCGCATTACTCCCAGCTTGTGCACACTTAACCATTACGACAGAACAGCTGCTGCACTACTGAACAGCAGCTTCCCCTTCGCTTTTGAAACCCCTCCAAGTATACATTTGTTCAGTGCCCTAAATTAAGTTTAGTATATGGCTATTTAAATGTTCCCAAACTTTTCATTGTTGGCCTTGGCTCTGTGGAGCTTATCTTGTGGACACTTCACCCATTTGCAGTTGCCTAGTAGTTCTTCAGCAATTACTTATGGGATAAGTCAGTTTAGGAAAGGGTTTGATTGAGCTTTCTTGGCCGGCCTCCCACTCATGCCATTAGAGCCAGGACTCCATGCTTAATATTTTAGCTGATTTGTTAATGTATTTTAGCAGCTGGAAGTAAGGAGAGCTAGAATCATGTCATCAGCCAACAAGCAATTGCTCTGAAGGTCACCAGTGATCCTTGGAACATTTTTAGACTCTGATTTTGCATCCTACCATTCCTGTAGTAGCTAGAAGAATGTTTGAATTTTTTTTAAAGACTTACCTATAAACGGGCAAATTGTAAGTTGTTTAAAACTGGCTATATTCCTTTACTGTTTGGCTTCAGACTTTTAATGCTTCACGGAGTGAGGGCTTGTTTTTAAGGAGCCAGCGTTTTTTTATAAATAAACTAACATTTTACATAGGTGTTAGCTTGAACACCTTTGAGCACTTTTTAAAAGATTTTTATTTGTGAATTGGAACACGTTTTCTGTTTTGTTACCTAAATAGAGCTTTGTTAGCCAGTTATTGTTAAAAACTACAGTAAAGGAATGTTAGTCCAGAGTAACTAAGCATTTAGATATTCAAGAAATGCTCAAATTAAAGATGAATAGTCCACTACCACCCTATGGTACTCAAATAATGGTGTATTACCTATTCCCCAGCCTCTTCTACATGCATAACAACTTCTGTAAAAATTCTTTTCCACTTGCATGCTTATGTCCTTGCATGTTCCTGTAAATCCTGCAAGTCCAAGCCTACATGTCCTATGTTTCCATGTGTTTTCCATTTATTTGTAAACTTGTGCATGCTCCAAGAACTTAGAGCAGATACAGAAGCAGCAGCCCTGCTTGGCCCTGAAGGTCAGTGGCATAGGATTACAGAAGGTAGCATCTCCATTTCATAATCTTCAGGCTATTCAGAGAACTAGCGAGAATCAAGGACTAATATAAATACAGCAGAATAAGCAGCTTCCTTGGGTGGTATGGAGATACAGCCCCTGGCCCTTTGTAGGGAAGTCAGGACAGCACAAAGGGACTCTTCCTTGGTCAGTGCAGTGGTTCAGCATGCTGTGGAAACATAGAGGCAAGAGACTGTGCTCCTCCATGTTACAATCCCCAGATCACTGAAGGACTTGCTCATTAGCCACCATCACTCATCAACAGAATGCCAGTATGTTGATTCATAGTAGAAGTGATATCTTTTATTAGACCAACAAGATTTTTGCAAAAATATTTTTGACACATGGAAGATGATGAATTTTAGCTGATTTAAAAAAAAAAATGAAATCTTCATAATTTCCCAAGCATGAAGGAATTTTGACCACCTGTAACCTGAGATACTGCCCCTGCCTTTGCTTAAGGTAATCTGTATTGCCACAGAGCCTCACAAGAGAGATGAGAGACACCTACCAGCCAAGAACGGTCTGCCCAGAGGAGTCAGTAGTCCATCTGTTTACTCCTCTGTGAAATCCTATGAAATATGGACTTTCATTTCTACCAAGGAGAACTTTTACAGTCTTTTTTCCGATGCCTGATGAAGGGCATTTGTGCCAGAAAGTGTGCAATTAAAGAATGTTTTTTGCAAATATCTTGTTGGTCTAATAAAAGATACCACCTCTACTATGAGTCCTGATTGCTTTTTCCTCTAGACCAGGGGTTCCCTAAGTTTTTATGCTATGGCCTGGCAAACCGCGGCCCAGCAGTCACAGCTGACCGCAGCCGGAATTTGTGGCCAGAAGACGGGTAAGGGTACCCCCACCCCTGGGCGGGAGTGTGGGCCAAGCCCTGCGCTGCTGTGGGCCCTGCAGAAAGAGCCGCGGCCTCTCCACCCGGCTCTGGGGGGCCGTGGTTTGCCGATCCATGGCCACTTCTGGTCTGGCAGCTGACTGTGCTGCGGACTGGCAGCCGGCCTGGGGATTGAGACCCCCTGCTCTAGACCAATATGGCTACAAATTGGATACCTGACAATATGTTGATTGGCGCTTACAATTTTAATAACTCGTCAGGTGTACAATGAGTAAGTGACAGCTATCACAAACTCTTCACCTGGTTCCTTTTTAACCAGCTGTTGAGAGAATGTGTACATTAATAATTATTCTGCAGGCTTGTGTATATTTGTCTCATCTCTCTCAATGTCATATTTATTTATTTATATTTGATGTCTATGTGTTTAGCTCTGTCACATATCATAATGTATAATAGTTGCCTCTGTGAGAAAAAACCTCTTGAAGGCCATTCCTATACATTCCTCTTCAAATAAAAATCAATTGTTTGGAATTCTGAGAGAGATGTTTTGGAAAGGGCTGTCTGTACTATGAACTCCCCCACCTTACTATTAGCCAAAAAAAAAAATATATACATAGGTATAGATATAGATATATATGTATAGTAGTAATATGACATTTTGCAGAGCGCATTATGTCAGTGTAGTTTTTAAAAAGAAAGTTAAAAAATGAATGTACTGCATGTAATAAGAAATAACTACAAAATGATGTACTGTAATCTGTCTTTTAAATTATTTTTTCTCCTTCCATGACCCACTTGGTGAAACCATTGTTCTATAGTCCTCTTTATAAATAACATAGGATTATACATTGTAAAGAGCATAGACATCTGTATGTGTTAAGTAGAAGGCACACTTTAAGCAGTGTATATGATTAGAGAAATGTGCACTAGCCAATTTCAGGGGTTTTAACACAGCTGTATTTTTTTCCACCCATGCCCTATGAATGTTTTTCAGGCAATATTGACAAGTGTTCTTTGAGTGATTGAGTCTAAACCTATCTTTGATTACTTTGTCTCCTGAGGGGAATCTGAATGTGCATGAATGCACTGATTGGAGCATTGACACTGTGGGACCAGAATGTGGGAGTTGAGCATTTTTAGGACTTGATTCTGCACCATGTTTATTCCCCAGTTTAAAAAAAACAGAACTGTATGGTCAAATACCTGCCCAGTGCTGTTGGAATATAGAAATGTGGCTTCTTTGTGGTTCTGAGGTCCTTAAAAAGAAGAAAAAAAGGGCCAGGTCATCAAGTGGTGTAAATCAATGTATCTCTAATTATTTTAGTGGAGCTGCATCGATTTACATCAGCTGAGAAGTGTGGCTGGTAGTTTTATTCTTTATATCCTAAGACTCTGTTAAAATACTGAACATGAATTCAGGATAGTTTGCTAATGCTCAAGATTATTGCATTGCCTGGGGCATGTATCGGGCAGCAGAGATCAGTACTTTTCCCCTTGCTGAGGAATGGATACTTACCTGTTCTTTTTCTGTCACATTGTATTCTTTAAATGTTTTGAATTTTTATTAGCTGTGTAATGCATTTTTGCAGCATGGGGCAAAAATGAAAATAATGAAGCAAATAAATGGATTTCAATCAAGAGCTGTTAGATACTCCATTACATGTCATAAAATGAAGCCATTGATTTTTTTTTCCCCCCCCCCCCTATATAGCTTTAGCAGGGAGCACTTTGATAGGCATAAACTTGTGGGAGTTTTTTTCTATTGGGATTTTGTGTTTTATGTGCACATGTGGCTTTTGGGGTTTGTCCCTCTTTTTCATTTCATAGATGTTAGGGTCGGAAGGGACCTCAATAGATCATCGAGTCCGACCCCCTGCATATGCAGGAAAGAGTGCTGGGTCTAGATGACCCCAGCTAGATACTCATCTAACCTCCTCTTGAAGACCCCCAGGGTAGGGGAGAGCACCACCTCCCTTGGGAGCCCGTTCCAGACCTTGGCCACTCTAACTGTGAAGAAGTTCTTCCTAATGTCCAATCTAAATCTGCTCTCTGCTAGCTTGTGGCCATTATTTCTTGTAACCCCCGGGGGCGCCTTGGTGAATAAATACTCACCAATTCCCTTCTGTGCCCCCGTGATGAACTTATAGGCAGCCACAAGGTCGCCTCTCAACCTTCTCTTGCGGAGGCTGAAAAGGTCCAGTTTCTCTAGTCTCTCCTCGTAGGGCTTAGTCTGCAGGCCCTTAACCATACGAGTGGCCCTTCTCTGAACCCTCTCCAGGTTATCCACATCCCTCTTGAAGTGCGGCACCCAAAATTGCATGCGGTATTCCAACTGCGGTCTGACCAGCACCCAATAGAGGGGAAGTATGCCCTCCTTGGATCTATTCGTCATGCATCTGCTGATGCACGATAAAGTGCCATTGGCTTTTCTGATGGCTTCGTCACACTGCCGACTCATGTTCATCTTGGAGTCCACTAGGACTCCAAGATCCCTTTCCACTTCCGTGCCACCCAGCAGGTCATTT
>NW_005841853.1:253909-255300 GCF_000455745.1 Alligator sinensis
AGGGGTCCTGGCGACAGATGGGCCCCTCCATACCTCTCAGGATGGAGTCGCCTATGACGAGCACTCGTCGCCTCCTCCTCTGGGTCCTCTTGGATCTCTTGATCTGTTCGGAGTGTGAAGAATGTGGTGTTTCTTCCTGCCCAAGGGTTTCCTCCTCCCCTTGCATCTCCTGCAGGGTCGCCAGGGCCTCGTACCTGTTCTCCAGTCGGACTGGAGGAGCTGGTACCTGTTCACTGCGAGCTGCTCCGGTCCTGGCTGTGACCGTCTGCCACTCTGCTGTGGAGGGCATTCCCCGGGCTGCTTCTTCCTTAGGTGCCTGGTCCTGCAGGGAAAGGAAATAACTGTCAATCTCATCCTCCGCCTCCCTGATCCCCCTCAGCCTGCTAACCTCCTCCCGGAGCTCCCTCACCTGCACCTCCAGAGCCCTAAGACGGGCACCTGCAGGACAGGTAAGGGGGCCGGCACCTGCAGGACAGGTGTGGGGGCCCCCAATCTCTGCCCCCCCCGGCCCTGCTGGGGATCCCCCACAGGCCAGGAGGTAGGGGGACATCAGCTCCCCCATGGGCTCGGTCCATTTCGGTATATTTGTTGGAAAATTGTCCTGAATCTCTCAAACAATGAGTTCTTCTGACACAGGGGTGGGCAAAATACCACCCGCGGGCTAAATTCGGCTCACCAGGCCATTCTGTCTGGCCCGCAGGGCCCCGAAAAAATTTAGAAAATTAATATTTATCTGCCCCAGTCAAAGATGACAGGAGCCAGGGGAAGCCCTGCCAGGTTCCTGCAACAGGAAGGCCTGCCCAGCCCCGCCCTTCCCAGCTGGAAGCCCTGGCCTGGGACCATGGGGCTGTTTGTGGCTGCGCCAGTGCAGAAAAGTCAGATAAGCAGTAGGGGGAGAACCGTGGGGATCACCCCAGTCCTTGGGGCTGGGCTGGCTCCTGCTGAGCCCCACAGTCGGGCCATGCAGCTGGGATTTGGCAGCCAGGCAGGGAAGTAGAGGGGGTGGTGAGGGAGTGGAAGCGAGCGGGAGCATGGGGCCTGCACCAGTATCCCGGGGCTAGTGCCAGCGGGGCAGCAGAGGTGCAGGGTGTGAGCTGGCAGGGGGCTGTGGAGCCGGGCTGGGCTGCACCTGCAGGGAGAGTGGGGAGCTGACCTGGCTTCATAGAGCCCCATCTGAATGGGAGTCCACGCTCCTGTTGCCCTGATCTGGACCCCTCTGGCAATGGCCCTAGGGCAGTGGCGTGAGCCCTGCACTCCTGCCTGACTGCCGCAATACAGGCAGGGAGCAGTGTGCACCCCGCAGCCCTGACCCCACGTGCCCTGCGCTCGCCCACGAGTTACGAGGTGGTGTTCAGCGCAGGGAAAAGTGGCTGCTTCCCTTCTCCATGGCT
>NW_005841853.1:255322-262288 GCF_000455745.1 Alligator sinensis
CTCGCAGGCTGCGTGGGGCTGTCCTGCCTCTCTGCCTCGTCTGTGCCACCCTGTGGGGCAGTGGAGAGCAGGCACAGGCAGCTCTGAGCGGCTGCAGCGCAGGGTGCCGGCTGCAGGAAGGGGGACCGTTTTTCCCCATGCTGAACAACAGCTCGTAACCTGCTGCTGCTGCTAGCCTGCTCCCTGTGCTGGCTCCAGGCTCGCCCATCAGCTGGGCAGAAACCCAGGGGCCATGGGACTTTCCTCCACCCTGTGGGGCAGTGGAGAGCAGGCACAGGCAGCTCTGAGCGGCTGCAGCGCAGGGTGCCGGCTGCAGGAAGGGGGACCGTTTTTCCCCATGCTGAACAACAGCTCGTAACCTGCTGCTGCTGCTAGCCTGCTCCCTGTGCTGGCTCCAGGCTCGCCCATCAGCTGGGCAGAAACCCAGGGGCCATGGGACTTTCCTCCACTCAGCGCGGAGGAAAGGTCTTGCTCCCTCTGCCCCATTGCTGCTGCCGGGTAGTGTTTGGTGCAGATGCCTGCCGGGAGCCTGTGGCATGGCTGCTTTACCGCTGCCTCTGTGTTGTCCAGCGTGGCAGCAGACGGTGTAGGCAGCACGGAGGCGATGGTGAAGCAGCTGCACCGCAGCCTAGCGTGGCGTGGGATCCAGACAGGGAGGCCGCTTTCCTCCGCACTGAGCAGCAGCTTCTGCCTCGCTGCTGCTGTCCTGGCTTAGCCCCGATGGGCGATCCCGGAGCTGTTGCCGGGCCCAGGCTAGCAGCGGTGGCAGGTTTCGAGCTGGTGCTCAGTGTGGGGAAAAGCCTCCCACCCCTGCGGCCGGCACCCTGTGCTGTAGCCACAGGGAGCTGCCTGTGCCTGCTTTCCATTGCCGTGGGGCGGCGGTGATGCAGTGGAGAGGCAGGACAGCCCTGTGTGGCCTGCGAGTGGCTGTGGCACAAGGCACCGGCCACAGGGAGGGGGAGCGGCTGCTTTTCTCTGCGCTGAGCACCAGCTTGTAACCTGCGGGCGAGTGTGGAGCGTGTGGCGTCGGGGCTGCATGCTGTTCCCCGCCTGTGCCGCGGTGCAGGGGTACTGCGGGCACGTGGGTGCCAGTGGCAGCCGGCAGGAGTGTGGGGCCTGTGCTGGTGTTCTGGGGCTAGTGCTAGTGGGACCTAGAGCAGGGCGGTAGGAGTGTGGGGTCCCAGCCGGCAGGGGCTCTATGGAGCCGGGGTCAGCTCCCCCCTCTCCCTGCTGGTGTAGCCCAGCACAGCTCCACAGACCCCTTGCAGCTCACACTCCGTGGTCCTGCCTCCCTGCTATGGGCCCTGCTTGCGCTGGCCTTGGGACATTGGTGCAGGCCCCGCGCTCCCACTTGCTTCAACTCCCCCCCTGGCCTCCTTTCCCCACTTTTCTGCCCAGCCACTCTGCATTATATGGCTCCCATACCCACACACATACATCCACACATCCCTACAAACCCCCATATGCAATCACTTCTGCATACACACCACAGACACCCACAAATCAGGACAAAAATATATTTTTAAATTAAATTTAAATATATTATTATGGGTGTTTGATTTTTAGTATGTAATTTCCCCCCCCCCCCCAAAATGGCAAACCCCCTTTCCCAGAGGAGTACTTCCAGGGGCAAGGGGACGGACTTCCAGTGGCAAAGGTCAGAGGTCGGGCAGGACTTCCGGTCCCAAGATGGTGACTGGGGGTGGGGCACCTGTCAATGGGCAGGGCTACCCATGCGGCCTTTGAAGGCTTGCCAGAACTTGGTAAGTGGCCCTCCACCCGAAATAATGGCCCGCTGCATTCTAACACCATTGCTGCTTTGTTTATATATCTCATAACATCTTTACATAATCCATTAAAGCATCTGATGTCCAGAAGTAGATACATGACTGGGTTTTGCAAACCCTTATTCATGCAAAAAGTGTCATTTTCTTTAATAGGATTGTGAACATGTTCACCGAGGCCAGACACTAAAGGAACGTTTACCAACTTTTTGATACCTGGAACATAGGATTTTCCAAATTAAAATAGCACACTACATTCTTACATCTGAAAAGGAGTCCTAGAGTAATAGAGAAGTAGGGCTGGAAGGTACCTTGAGAGGTCATCTAGTCCCACCCCCTGCTTAAGGCAGGATCATCCCTATCCAAACCATCCTAAACTACCATATTTACTCAAATAAAAGATGCCATGTTTTTGTCCAATTAGCACGGGGAATAAAGCCCCTTGTCTTTCATTTGCGTTCAAGGAAACCTCGTTAAATACATAGACTATCATTGAACTGCTGCTAAAAGCAGCACGTTCTTAGTAATGGAAAGCAGCTATGAAATTGATACAGTGCAGTCAACACTGAGTATGACTATAAAATCTATGCCCTATATTGAGCAAACATGTTAATGGGAGCCTCTTAGTTTTCTTGTGTGGCCCTTTAAAAAAAAAAAAAAAAAAGAAAAAGAAAAAGGCAGTTGCTTCCCCAGGAGGGAGAGAGCATTGGGCCTTGAGGTGCTGCAATAGCAGGTCAGCACTTGGAAAGGCCAGAGTAAGTCCAGCACCCTCCCCTGGTGCCAAAAATGCTGATGGGAACCTACCCCAAGGATAGGTTTACTGTAGCCTATCTGAGTAAGACATATGGTAGTACCCATTAAGTTCAGTCCCCCTCAGCACTGACTCTTTTTCAAGTCAATGTGAGCCACTATATTGCATACATACTTCCTTTTCACTCCAGCAGCTCAGCTGTGTCTTTCCCATTTCTAATGATTCATGTTTCTTCATCAGCCTTAAATGCCTGGCAAACACCACCAAAGGGGTCCCCAAACAGCTTGCCTAGAATTCTTCTGTCACCATCTCTCCAGCCTGGTGCATTAGTGTGGCGCCATCCTCCAAGAGGTGGGTGGGGTGTGATTTATCTGGAATGCGCACGCACGCACGCACACATGCACGCACAGAGCGTGGAACGCTGAGCTGTGGGGTCACTTTGGCTTGAAACACTGACTCTTCTGGGGCCCAGCCCAATAAACTAAATGGTAAATAGTGAGCCTCTTGGCTTTGGACTAATATCATGCATATTTTGTCCATGATATCAATGATTATTATAATGATGAGTGAAAGGACTGGGAAGTCAGAAGGGGGAGAGTTGGGAGCTGGGGGATGGGAAGGAGATGCGGAGGTGGTCCTTTGCATGACTGTGATGGCCAAAAGTGAAGGTGAGGGGCACATGGGAGCACAGGTGCATGGTATGGTCATTGTAATGGGACTGAGGATGATATAACGATAAAGGTGTGTGTTGGATTGTCAAGTGAACCATAGCAGTCATGAGGCAGGTTTGTAGAGGTATAGAAATGTGGGGGGGGGGTGTGTGTGTGTGTGTGTGTTGCAAAAAAATTGTACTGTCTATAGGTAAGTGCTAATGTGCTGCTTAAAAGTGTGTTTATGGAGCACTTTTGCTAAAACTTAGAGTAGGTTCAAAACAAGATAACACATCAATTCTGGATGAACTAAGTCTATGGGTACTATATGCAAATTACTACAGCTCTGTTTTAATGTCAAGGTCTGTATTTTCAAATTTGCCCCTCACTTTCACGTGCTCAGGGAGAGCAGGGTCTTCAGGGGGAAGCAGTTGTGGGGAGGCAGAGGGCCAGGGGGCTGTTTGACCCCCAGATATATTGTCCTTGCTATAGCAGTGGAAGAGGGAGAGATTCGGCACAAACCTCCAATAATTCGATTCTGTACCTGGAAAGTTATAACAAATATATAAATGTTCCACATATAGAGAATCACTGACCCTAGCTGGGGCCACTTTAGGGTAGTGGGGTCAGGATCTCACTGCTGTTTCCACGGTCTGCCCCTTCCTGATCTGTCCTTGCTGCGAAGGAGTGGAGGGGACAAGCCAGGCTGCAAAACGCAGCTGTGGTGCTTGCCCCAGAGTGTACTGGGAGCCTGTGGGGCTAGCCAAGGGGCTGCTTGGCAGTGGGGAAGGCAGCAGTCCCCAGAGGAGCAACCACAGATGCTGCTGCAGTAGGTGGGCAGGTGCACAATGCTGTACCGGGGAGAAGAACACTTACCTCCTCACACAGCAGGATTTGCCGGCACACTTTTGTGTGCTCTGGGCCACCCTTTGGGAATCGCTGGGTTACAGGATTGGTCTCTGACTGCTCTCAGAAACCAGATGTGTTTGTGCGTTACAGGGAGGCATGTGCAAGTTGTGGAGAACTTAAGGGAACGTAACTTGGAGGAGAGCAAGGCTGCTGCAGTTGTTGTATCAAGGAAAGAGATAATAAAAATGGAAGAATTTTAATTTCAACTTCATTGATCTTGGAAGCAGATGTAAATAAATCTGGATGCCAGAGCTGTAATAGCTTGAACACTAAGATTGTTAGGGAAGGTGAAAAAGCAATACTTCATGGTGACATATAACCAATGTCATTCAATTTCTAGGCCAACTTAGGCACTAATGGACTCATTAAGTGGCACGAAGATATGCAGAAAGATCTATACCTTTTTTTTGCCCTAACACAGATGGATTATGAATTCAGATTTTATTAAAACAGTGGTATTTCTAGCTCTCCTCCAAGCTGGCTGTCATTCCTTTCTGTTTCTCAGCCATCTGTGAGGCAGGGTCAGACCTGTCTGTCAGGATAGTGACTTGACTCCTCCCTCCCAGGGGAAACCATAGTAGTGTCTGTCTCCTGCAGCTGCCAAAAGCAAGACTTTAAAAAAGTGCAACTCTAACCTTAGAGGTTGTCTTTCTTTCTTTTTTTTTTATTATCTTTTGTATTAAATCCATTAATATGCCATTTTATTTTTCTCATGGAGTGTTTTTTCCTCCTGAGATTAGAATGTTCGCTATAAACCTTTAACACAACCTCACGTACGGCGCACCACAAATTTGCTTTAAAGTGTGATGCATTTCTCGACAGATTCTACTCTAGAATTATGCATTGCTAATCAGCACCAGCAAAATTGTTGGGAAATGCTGTTAAAAAGCAAATTCGGCTCCAATTAACCTTTTGGCCTTTTTAACCTACCATGCATGTGCTTAGGATATTTTTTTAAAAATGAGAAATGCTGGAAGGATTTTTATTTTTATTTTAGTTTAGTAATTGAAATGCAAAAAACATTTCAAGATTCATTTTGTTAGCATTTGAGAAGATCCGTTTTTTTCTTTCAAAAGCACTCTGTGATTTTTTTTTTTTAATAAAGAATATTTTAATTACAGCCTTTAGAAGGATTACAAATGACAGCATCCAAACATGACTAACAATATAATAAACATTTATGAGCGTTCCATACACGCTTCAGGTTAAGCCATTTTCTTTATAATTTTGTCTTATGACTCCTGTTTAAAAATTTATTCAGCCAGACTTACTGCTTATTTAAAATGTGGAGGCATGGAGAATGTATTAATGACCTTTCAAATTGTGAAATTGCTGTGGTGGTGCAATGTTAAGGCATGGAGAGCTTTGTATTTAACTATTACATTTAGCTTTATTTAAACATTAGATAACACAGCAACATGTTGAACCTGGTATAAGTTTCATCCAAGCACATTTTATATTCTGTCCCTTCTAGGTGAGGACCCCTGCTTTTCACAAATGGTGGGTAACGTGATCACACCCTCACTCATACATCGCAGTTATCTCATATATATTTCTCTTTCCATATATACATATTAAACTTTTGTCTTAGTGATCCTTGACCTTATTAGGTTTAAGACGCACCTTGGAAAATCCCACCTTTTAGCTTACACTCACTTCTTGACTATGGACAAATGATAGAGCAATTTTCCTGTTGCGAAGAACTCACAAAGACCACAACAGGTCAGAATTTTTTGATAGGGTGGACTCCTGTTTGAAATGTCTGAGTTTATCTTGTGAATCACGTGTAGGTGTTTGTACTCCTGACAGCATTAATATTGCATGGCACCCCTAAAAGGATCTTATGACTCCCCACGGGGTCATGGGGACCTTGTTGGGAGTCAGAATTGTACCTCGATGTGCATGCCGCAGCTCTTTGTCTTTCCTTTGCTGGTAATACTGGTTATTGCACCTGCTTCTCAAACTGAAATGTGGTCACAAATACTATGAAGAATTAGTCAATGGCCACTTTTTCATTTCCCGAAGCTTCCTTTTTAAGAGTTTGTCTGTTCTAACTGTCTGGGTAAATGATATCTAGACAACGATCATTTGGTGCAAAATGCATAAGCTATCCCTGCTGGTCCTTGAGAGCAGGGACCAGAACCCAGGACTTCTTTACCTGTGTGACTGCCTTAAACACATACTCTTTCTCTCTGGCATTATGAATCTTTCATTTTTCGCTGCATAGTGGTACAGTTTCAACAACAGGATTTGAGTTCCCCTCCTCTCTCCTAGTCTTTAAATTGGTTGTCTACAGGTAGCTAGCTGTGTTAGCCTGAAGTCAGGCAGAAAGCAGGGCACTGTCCAGTCATTGCCGGGCAATGGCAATGGCCATTGATAACCTCTGCCAGAACAGGCTGCCTATAAAAAGCTTTTGCCTCTCTGAGCCAATTAGTCTCTAAGGTGCCGTCCTGGCGTAGTACATGGCACTCTTCTAAAGTGAGACATTCATAGATGTTAGGGTTGGAAGGGACCTCAATAGATCATTGAGTCCGACACCCTGCATAGGCAGGAAAGAGTGCTGGGTTCAAATGACCCCAGCTAGATGCTTATCTAACCTTCTCTTGAAGACCCGCAGGGTAGGGGAGAGCACCACCTCCCTTGGGAGCCCATTCCAGACCTTGGCCACTCGAACTGTGAAGAAGTTCTTTCTAATGTCCAGATTAAATCTGCTCTCTGCTAGCTTGTGGCCATTATTTCTTGTAACCCCCAGGGGCACCTTGGTGAATAAAGCCTCATCAATTCCCTTCTGTGCCCCCGTGATGAACTTATAGGCAGCCACAAGGTCACCTCTCAACCTTCTCTTGCAGAGGCTGAAGAGGTCCAGGTGCCC
>NW_005841853.1:262771-273596 GCF_000455745.1 Alligator sinensis
AGCCAATTCGCCACCCACCGGACTGTGTAGTCATCCAAGTCACAGCCTCTTAACTTGTTCACCAGTATGGGGTGGGATACCGTATCGAAGGCCTTCCTGAAGTCTAAGTAAACGACGTCATCCCATACTCCTGCGTCCAGCTGTTTTGTAGCCTGGTCATAAAAAGAGACTAGATTGGTCAGGCACGCTCTACCTGCCACGAACCCATGCTGGTTTCCCCTCAGCATAATTTTTCCTGCCAGGCTCTCACAAATGTGAGCCTTGATAATTTTTTCAAAGACTTTGCCAAGGATGGAGGTGAGACTGACTGGCCTATAGTTTCCTGGGTCCTCCTTCCTCCCCTTCTTGAAAATGGGGACCACATTGGCCCTTTTCCAGTCCTCCGGGACCTGGCCCGTGCGCCACGAGTGTTCAAATATTCTTGCCAGTGGCTCTGCAGTGGCATCAGCCAGGGCCTTCAGCACCCTCGGATGGAGCTCATCCGGGCCTGCCGACTTAAACGCATCCAGTTCCTCCAAGTGCCTCTGCACCATCTCAGGGTCTACGCATGGTAGTCTGGCACCTTGCTGCTGCCTCTGTACAACCCCAGTGAGAGACTTGTCGTGCCCCTCGCTTAGGAACACTGAGGCAAAGAACTCGTTGAGGAGTTCAGCCTTATCCCCCCTGTCCGTCACCAATAGCTTCTGCCCATTTAGTAGAGGACCTATTCCACCCTGGGCCTTCCTTTTACACCCTGTATAACTAAAAAAACAATTTTTTGTTATCCTTAACTTGGGATGCCATCCTCAGCTCCATGGTAGCTTTGGTCTGTCTAACTGCCTCCCTACAAGTGCGAGCAGAGGAGGTATACTCCTCTTTAGTAATCTCTTCCCACTCCCACTTTTTATATGCCCCCTTTTTAGCCCGTAGACTGCTCTGGATTTCTCTGGTCTGCCAAGGAAGCCTCTTGGCCCCTTTCCCCCTTTTTTCCCGCATCGGGATCGTCTCCCAATGTTTGATATACTTCAAGTGGAGGACATTGAACCCAGGCTTGCCACTTTCTTTTTGACTCCTCTAACAGCTAGAGGTGGGGACCACTGAATTCTCTTCAGCCATGTTTTAAGTCTGTCATTTATACCCAAAGAGGCAACCTGGAAGGCCAGTGAGAGGGTTTCAAGCTTGGATCCCTTCTCACCTGTTGCCTATGTCTGCAAGAAAACATTATATAAATTCCTTACTGCAGCACATCCTGTTGGCTATTTAAGACAACCCAGTGTGCTGATGGTTGTAAATCTGTGTCTAGTTGCCTAACCTGACTCTCCCCTTGTGTGTTTTATATCGGGAATTGGGAATTCTGCTCTGTGTGCTGGTTGCCACCCTTAAGTGCCTTTGTGGATCTGGGCTTGTGCGTTTGGCTCTTTCAGGGTTAGCAGGGCAGCATTCAGGATGCTCCTCTTTTTTTTATGTTGCCTTTCTATTCTGATGGGAGAAAATCTCTCAGAATAGGTTTTCTTTGTATGGTTTCTTCTTGTGATGTCCTTAATGATGTACAGTTTGTTTGTTGTACAGTACAGTCCTTGACGATGTACGGTTTGTTGATGATGTTTGTTCGCTTTCTGTGCTTACTCTTAATTGAAGCCAATAGTGCAAGTTTGCCTATTTTGTAGGCTTGTGGATTTGCAGGGGGATTTCTTGAACTTGACTTGAAATCTGTTGCCAAAACACTTAAGCCTTTCCATCTCTTCAGGACACCCTCAATCTGTTTCTCCTTAGGGATTTTTTCAGGATGCCAAAATTGACAGACTAGCTCTTGAGCTGCTTCTAGGCTGTAACACATCCCTCGGCACTTTCTCTCTTGGTGCACAATGAAATTGAAAATCTGCTGGGATCCTATCAGATTCAGTACTGTTAGTAAAACCATTAGCTACATTTAGAGCTGCAGTAGTGAAAAGGATTTTTGTGGGTGATGTCTTTTATTGGATCAGCAATATATTTGGGAGGAGCATGGACAAGTTTTTGGGTATAACAATACCCTTCCTCAAGTCTTTGGTACCAAAAAGCTTGTCCAAGTCCCTCCCAACTATACAGTTTGTCCAATAGAAGACATCACTTGCAAAAATCCTTGTGTCTCGCATTTTTTCCTGGCCTATCATGGCTACCCCATCACTCCAGCATTACCAGTTGTGAAAAGAACAGGTTTCAGGTCTCGACTGCAGTCACATGCAACAAGAACCTGTGTTGAAACATTTCCATGTTTCCTCCCTGTTGCCTTTAAATCATAATTTTGCTGTCAGTCTTAATTTTTTGCTGACATCAGTATGTTTAGGCGTGTGAAATCTGCTGAGATCTTCTGGCTGCTCTCAAATCCATTCACTCCTCATACCTTGTGATGGTAATATTCAGTCACAGAGTGCTTGTATTTAACAATTTAACTATTTAACCATAAAATATTTTAAACCTACTTACAATACGGTCACGGAGTCTGGCTTCCACATGCTGAAAACAGTTTTCTGTCCTCTGCAGTCCAGAAGGCCACTTTTCAAAAAATGGAATATCTTTACAAACAGGCCCCGCAGAAAAGTCCACAGCTAATGCCCAATTCTGTATGAAGAGTTAGGTGGTTCTAAAAGGAGGACTGGGGCCAAAGTTTGAACCATCCATCCATCTAACCAGAGCAGAGCGAGACCCACATTATTTGAATGCATGGAGGGTGCTGTTGAATTTGATAAGGGTCCACTCCTGAAAATCAGATTGCAGAATGCGGTACTAAAGCAGGTAAACTTGCCATGTCAGGAAAAGCTGTATGTTTATATGAACAGCTTCTGTGATGTAGGTGGAAAGTCACCAGTTGCATTTTTTTTAAGTTCAAAACTATATTCTGATGGAAGCACAGTGGTTAGATTTGTCTTTAATATCTGGTAATTCTTGTAAAAAAATAAAAAATTGTATTTTATGTATTTTGTTTGAGATTGTCACTCCTCATATGTAGCTCTCTAGCATTACCAGATGTGTTTCCTCACAAGTTATCTGTAGGATTTTCGAATGTCATCATCAAGGGTTGTTGTCCAGACACTGGTTGCAGCTGGATGGCTCAGGACATGCAGTGCAACCTAAGGTCAGTTGGTGAAAGACAAGTTCTTCCTAAAAGGAACCAATAAGTCTCTGAGAATGCTTGATGCTCTGATGATGCTATATTTTGATTGATCGTTAGAGAAGTGTTGAAAGGAAAATTGAGAGGAAGATTTTTGCAATAATAAAGTTTAAATTATTTATTTAAATTGCTAGACAGAGCACCATATCTTGAAGGCTGATAAAGTGTACATGTGAACTTTAGCATAGATGAAGCTGTCCTTTCATGTTCTAAATCTCTATCTTGGATTGTTAATAATACACAGCATAACTGATCTGCATAATACCTATTTTTCAACCCTGATAAAAGCACTGTGCACACATGGTTAAGGAAATCTTGAATGGCAATGAACAGCATTGGTAAGAGGTGTGTTCTGTATGTTGGTTGTGTTTTTTTGGCTCTCTACAATGTTGAAGTCAATTCTGAGCTTAATGACCTTCTCTGTTCAAGACATTTGGCATGTAAAGAGATGACACATTTTTCTTACCCTGATATGCTTATCTGGAGGTTCATGTCAGAATAATTTGGGTGACATACAATTAGCATTTCCCATATATTATTTAGTATCATAATCCTTCTGAAAACTCCTCTGACTCCAGTCTTACAGTGCTAAAGGCTGCATTCAGAATGTGGCTTGCTGAGGATCTAAGGAAATCTTGGATTTAATTATACAACAAAAGAAATGTAATCATTTCCTACGTGTGTTTGTTTTGAGGGATAATGTTGGGTGCAGTTTCTTTTTCGAAAGCAATAGTGTAATTTTATGAAAGTTCACTATTTTGAGACTGAACGGAATGTGAAAAATCAGTATATGTTACTTTTATCTTTTTCTATTTTACTTTGATTTTAGGCTCTTCTCAATTAGGACCATATGTTCTTAGTATTGTGAAGTGCTGTGCATATTGGCACCATTCAGCAAATAATTAACAAAAATCTAGTTCACAAAATCTCATACAGTATATCTCCTTGCCAGCCCTGGATTTTTTTTTTCCCCTTGCAGCATATTTTCTAATTGCTATGCTATGGAATAGCACATAGGCTTATCTGTTCAACATACTAATTAATTGCTTTGACTTGTTTGTGAATTTTAATGAAACTTCCAAGTAGCTGCTTTTAATCTCCTAACACCAATGCAGAAATATGCCAGCATTAACAACTTTCTATAGAAGTTAATAGCTCAATCCTGTTTTTGTTGAAGCCAGTAACAAAGTTCCAGTGACTTTGGGTGTAGGATAAAACTAAGATATATAACTGAAAACAAGGCTGGAGGAGTGGAAGGTTCTGTTCATAGTAAATTTAATCTTGTGAAAACTGCATTGTTTACTTAATTGAACTAGTTTCCTTCCTTGCTGTTTGTTACTCAGAATAAAATTTACCAGACTGTCCAACGAGATGCAGGTCCAGGTGGTCTGGAGATAACACTACTACTGTTTAATGTCTACCCAAGGCTTGTAAAGTCAAGACAGCAGCTCATAACCAGAATGGACCTCAAAATTAGTTTTGTCATACAACAGGACCTTCTTTGTTTTCAGAGCTCAATAGTACATTTAAACAAAACAGTAGAGGTGTACTGATTAACCAGCCATATTGGCTGATGCTGATCCGGTAACTGATTATTTAGTAATAGTGCAAGGCATTATAAACTACTGACATAAATAAACCGTTTTTTCTTTGTTTGTTTCACATTTATCTCTCTCTCTCACTCACACTCACATTTTGTAGCAAAATAAAAACAAACACATATTAACATTAACTTTTAAAATGGTAGTTTGCCGAATAACCTTTATACACTTACATAATGATTCATTTGACAGCAAAGTCATTATAAAACTCAGTATTCAGTTTTTTAAAAATAAAAATCACCCCAACAAAGTCAGAAAAAAAGGCATAATCATAGCAATTTTGGCTTCAAAATAAACCTGCGAGAAATGCAGATCAAGACATAAAAATTACCAACAAAATTTTTTCAGGTACAGTTTGTAGTAGTAGAAGCCATTGTAATAATAATAAATTATTTACAGTATTCGTAAAGTAAAAAAAAAAAAAAAGACACATTTATACTTTCCTCATTGCTAACTCATAACTTGAGCATAGCAAGTGGGTAAGCGGAAGGTTTTCCTTGTGAAAAACATTTCTGCTTGTTCACACATCAGTCGGTTCCTCCTTCCATCCACAACGTGTTGAAGTTGCACTGAACAGCCGTTTGCTTTCAACACTGCCGCAGGGGGCAGAGAGAAATTTCTGTGCAGCTTCAGCCAAAATGGGAAATCATCCTTTGTTGCTCTCCCAGTATTTCAGTTTTTCTGCACTTCTTGGAAGCGTGGGCTCACTCAGCTTTGTTTCTGAAATGTTGCACTGCTCTTTCCCCTATCAGTTTCTACCCCACAGGTACTTTCCTCCAACATCTCATCATACATCGAACAAAGAGAGCTCAGTTTTGTAGTGCTGCCATCTGTTTCCTTTGATTTCTTTGTGGTGGGTTCTGTCTATTCTGTGTCATTCCTGTTGGCTTGCATTTTTCCAGGTGTCACCAACATTTGTGTAGCCAGCAGCTTTTTGCTATTATCCGTAAAGTACCTGTCCCTGTATCTTGGATCCAGCAGCGTTGTAAGGCTGTAGAGAGGCTCTGATTCAATTTCAGTAAAGCATTTCAATGGCTTCCAGCCAGGTAACTTTCATAATTTTAATTCCATGGTCTGAATCTGTAACTTTGCTCAATAGCCTTTTTAAAAGCTATGATGACATCAGAAGCAGAGGCCAAGGATGAACTCAATTTGCATGTTAGTTCTTCAGAAGGTGCTAGAGCTAGCACTACTTTATCCATCACCCCCCACTGATGTATGGTGAGAGTTGCAGGGGTTTCATCGTTAGCTGCCTACGCTCTACACCAGGGGCGGGCAGTTATGTTGGGCAGAGGGCCGCTTACGCATGACAGGCAGCCCAGAGCAGATTAATATTAATTTTCTAAATTTTTTAGGGGCCCTGTGGGCTGGATAGAATGGCCTGGCGGGCCGCATCCGGCCCCCGGGCTGCATTTTGCCCACCCCTGCTCTACACGCACGCTTCTGCTCCAAAAGGCTTTGAACACATAGTAAATGCTGTTCCATGTTGTCTGTATGTTCTGCTGTATCCTCTTGGGAAGTATTCTGAGCTCAGTCTGCACCCCTTGAAGATAAGAATAGGCCAACGGAGAGCGCTTGAAGTGCCCAATAATTTTTCATCTGATAGCCAGTATGCCAGACATGCTGCGCTATGGTAACACACCGTCATTCACAACAAGCTGGATTGTATGTGCTACACAAGGTAAGCTTGGCACACCGAAGTCTTGCATCGCCTTTGCTACGTTTCTGGCATTATCCCTGATAATGGCATAAACTTTTGTCTTTGAGATTTTCCATGCTGCAAACATCTTGTCAAACACCATTGAAATAGCCTCAGCCATATGGGAACCGCTTAACTCCTTGGCTTGTAGTATTGCCCTCTGTAAATTGTAATTCATGTCTACCCACTGTGCAGTTAAACCCAGCATTGACATAGGTGACACATCAGAGCTCCAAATATCAGTCATAAAGCTGAGTGCTGATACATGATCATCTTCCACCAGCATCTGTATACATTTTAAAACAACACTGCACAGCTCTGGCAGTGCAGTCTCAGCTATAAACTTTCTGTTGGACAGTATGTAACAAGGCTCCATTCAATGAAATGGGGGAATCCTATATTGTCTATGATGGAAAACGGCAGTTCATCCAGAGCTATAAACTCCACTAAATGGTTAGTCATGTCTTTAGCCCTGGCATCTCCACTCCCAAATTTCTGTGAGCGTTTTAGCGCTTTGTGTAATGATAGTTGCTTTGGCACACTTTTTCCTGCCCTGCTTTTTTCTTCTCTGTAGGAAATCTTTAGGAAATCTTTGTATTCAGTAGGCTGGTGCATCTTGAGGTGCTGTATTAAATTCATTGTACTGAAATTTTTACCATTGTTGCCTCCATGCGAAATACTTGCAGCATATACTTTGCAGTTAGCTGTTGTGTTGTTCTTCTCAGACACTTAAAAAAAAAAAAAATCGATATCGGCAGCAAATCCATTTTCCTTTTTGAATACAACAGACATGCATCACAAATGCAGGAGCCTGACCTCTGTCTGTTTACAGCCTGACATGAGAGAAGGGAGCTGGCTATTCCAAAAGGTGCTTGCCCCATCTAGAGATTTTGCATGCAAAATTAAATCCCTCTTTCCAAAGTACTGTTCTGTGGCAGCATTTGTATGTTTGAAGCTTTTCTGGTGGTCCATGCGTTTTCATGCATAACCAGATCACATTTGCTCATGTCGGGCACTACAAACAGGTTAGCACTAGAGGAGTATTGACTTCTTAAAATGAACAGATATTAACATTTGAAGTTGACCATTTTAAAAATGAAATTGGAGTAAGCTTTGGATGTGTGCAGCATCTTTCAGCCTAAAAGACCCCAAATGTGTTACAGATTCCACTGATAATGCTGCACACTACTGTAGGATGGGAAAAAGCCAGGACAAATGATGCACAAAACTGGTGGTGGAAGAGCAGGAGGAAGAAATCTGAGGAACGTCACAGCAAAGCCTATTCTTGTCAAGAGGGCTATAGGGATTTTGATGACACTTTTAGGTGATAACACTTATCTTGTAGATGAAATTCATAGATGCATAGATTGTTAGGGGCTGGAAGGGACCTTGTAGATCATCAGGTCCAGTCCCCCTGCACTAGGCAGGAAAAGACAACTGGTTCAAGTGACCCCAGCAAGGTGACTGTCCAGTCTCCTTTTGAAGATGTCCAGGGTAGGCAATTGCATCACCACCGGAGGGAGCTTAGTCCACAGTCTGGACACCCTGACTGTGAAGAAGTTTTTCCTGGAATTGAGCCTGAAATGGCCTTCTAGGAGTTTGTATCCGTTGCTCCTGGTCTTCCCCAGGGGTGCCTTGGTGAACAGTTGTTCACTGAGTTCTTGATGTAGTTTTCTGATACAGTGGTAAGCCACTATCTAGTCCCCTCTCAGCCTTCTCTTCTGTAGGCTGAAGAGGCCTAAGTCCCTCAGCCTCTCTTTGTATGGCTTGTCTTGTAAGTCTCTGATCATACAGGTGGCTCTTCTTTGGACCCTCTCAAGTTTTTCCATGTCCTTGTTAAAGTGTGGTGCCCAGAACTGGATGCAGTACTCCAGCTATGGTCTCACCAGTGCGGATTACAGTGGGAGTATCAATTCCTTAGTTTTGCATGAGATGCAATGGTTAATGCATGCCAGTGTGTTGTTTGCCCTGCTGGCCACAGCATTGCACTGCCAGCTCATGTTCATGAGATGATCGATCACTACCCCTAGGTCCCTTTCAGCTGTGGTACAAGTCAAAACGTCGTCACCGAGCCTGTAGGTATGTTGGGGATTGTTTGCCCACAGATGGAGCCCCTTACACTTCTGTGTGTTGAACTTCATCTGGTTCCAGTCTGCCCAACTCTCCAGCCTGTCCACGTCTGCTTGTATCTGCAGCCTGTCTTCTGGCATGGCCGCACTCCCCGATAACTTGGTGTTGTCCGCAAACTTGGTCAGTGAGCTTTTCACCCTCATGTCCAAATCATTGAGAAAGATGTTGAAAGGCACCAGTTCAAGCACAGACCCCAGAGGGACACCAGTGGCCACTTCTTGTCAGGATGACACAAATCTGTTCATGAGAACTCTCTGGGTCCTACCATGCAGCTAGTTTTCCACCCACTGAACTGCTGAGCAGTTAAGCCTGCAATCTTCCAATTTTTCCACAAGGATATCAGATAATCTTGGCACTTTTAGGCTGACTGCCTGTAAAAACTATCTTTGTGTAGTTCATTGTTTTTATGTGCTTTAGACATGTGAAAGATTGACTTGACCCTTTTAGGTTTTGGAGTTAAGGTTTTAGGAAGTGTTCAGTGTACGAAAACTGATTTTTAGCCCATCAAGCATCCCTGCAGATTTGAGGTTTTTAAATCTGGGGTTCCCCAAATTGAAGTTCTGAATCACAAAGAAGGGAAGGTATCCATTCTTAAAGTACATGTTTTGAGCTAAATTGACAGTGAAATTTTGTTATAAACCTTAGGGTGGTTTGGATAATATGAGACAGTGGAAGGTGTCTTTTCTTTTATCTCTCTCAAGTATATAGAGGAGACTGTTTGCTCAAAGAAAATTAAACTGTAAATAGTAATCATGGATTTGTGTGTGTAAGCTTGTATACAAGTGCAGTCTTAGGCTTTATACTTTGTTCTATCTTTTGTAATATGGAAATGTGTTTAGATTGTCCCTGATACTGGAGCCTGCTAATTACAGTCTATTGCTCACTCAGTAATGACCAAATCCACATACCTTTGGTCATAATGTTGTCAAGCATTGTAAAGCATGGTTAGCATTTTATGATATTCACTACAAGTAATGTAACCCTCTCTTTACCAATTATTTTGAAAAATGTATGTGAACCTGTACCTGCTACTGTAGAGGCTATGATTGACTCAAGGATCTAAATCCACTCATTACTTCAAATCTAATCAATACATGCCTTCCCCAGTAGTAGTTCCTCTCTCCCCTCTCGCTCAAATCTTCAAAAATAAATCCTAACTTTGGCATGCTAGTGTACATAGCACTCTAAAAGATGAGTTAATCCTTTCTAAACCTATAAGGCAGGGGGATGATGGTATCCCAATTTTATTGATGGGAATAAGTGTTTTGGTCAATGTCACAAAAATCAGTTTCTGAACTAGGCTTTGAGCTCAAACTCCTAACCCCTACTTTTGAGCCTAGACAATCCCTACTGTGTAGGTATGTTTTAAATGTACTGCATATATAGATAACTGTACAGCACAGTTTGGTAGATCCTTTTCACAGATGATAATAACATTCTTAGGAGCTTTTGCTGTTACCAAAAAGTCTTATTTTTGAAGATGTTAAGTTTTCTTTGGCTAAAGCTTGCTTCTCTATCTTCCTTTCTGAATATCAAGTTCAATATCAATGCCCTACACATGGGAGATTGCAGCAGTGGTTATTTTAAAGCATATTAAACAAATATGCATATCACCACAGTTTTTTAAAGGAAAGTAGTCTCTTTAATATTTTAGGAAGCATGTGTGTATTAACGTACAGATTCACATTATTGGTAGGCGATACATATTTGTCTGTCATGTGACTTCACGCAAACTTGAGAAAAAGAAGATTTAACCTTTAAAGCAAAAAAAAAAACGAAAAAAAGAGCAAGAAAAGTAGGTTGACTATTAGCTATTTTTCTGTGATTCTGCTTAATACTGTTTTATACCCAAGTACAGGGAAGCACAGAGGCAGTGGTGGCAGCCTCACCACAGCCTACCATGGCACGAGCTCTGGGCAGGCAGCAGCAACAAATACGGCCCAACGTGGCAAGTGGGGGGGGCCACTTTCCTCTGCGCCGAGCAGCTGCTGCCGCCGCAGCGCAGCCCCGATGGGCAAGCCCGGCTCATGCGGGGCCCAGGCTGACAGTGGAGGCGGGTTACAAGCTGGTGCTGAGGGTGGGGAAAAGTGGCTCCTCCCCCACCCTGTGGCTAGCGTCCTGTGCTGCAGCTGCTTGCAGTCTGCATGGGGCTGCATGTGCCTGCTCAGGACAGCCTTGTGCTGGCTGTGAGCGGCTGCAGCAAGGAGTGCCGGCCATGTCGCTTTTCCTCGTGATCAGCACCAGGTCGTTCCCTGCCCATGGTCC
>NW_005841853.1:273645-274737 GCF_000455745.1 Alligator sinensis
ACTGGGGGTGTTTGGCTGGGTCGGGGGCTGGGCTGGGTGGGCTCCTGCAACAGCTACCCCTGGGTCCTACTGCCCCTAGCACCTGTCATCTTTGACAGGAACCAAGGACAGATTAATATTTATGTTCTAAATTTTTTAGGGGCCCTGCAGGCCGGATAGAATGGCCTAGCAGGCCAGATCCATCCCGCGGGCCATATTTTGCCTGCCCTGGTGTGTAGGCATATGTGAACAGACAAGGTAACCTAGTACACTGAGCACAGGTTTAGCAACTGTGAGCCACTGAGTAGTAGTGTAACTAGGGGGCTAGGGATGGAAATTACACACAAACCAGTATAAATGATTGGAAACCAGTTCAAATCTGTAACATGACAGAAGTTCAGTGGACATAAGCTGCTTTCAAAATGTCCGAAACAGGTTTAAGATAAACCTGGATGGATATAGTACCAGATTTAACTGATTTAGGTTAAATTTGTTTATTGAACTTCTGTCCCAGAACTGCTCCAGATTCAAGTTAGTTCACAGTCCCACAACATCCTAGGATGGTTTGTGCCTCCCCTGCAAACCCCCTCTTGCAGGGTTGGTGTGCTAGCTTTGGCCCAAGCTGTCTGTCCCAGCCAAGCAGGAAGGTGTGCTCTAGCGGCCTTCCCATGGCTTCTGGCCTGGGCCACTGCAGGCATGTGGCTGCATTTCTGGAATCAAAAGTGACTGTCTGTTCACTTGCTTATCGGTTCAGTCTATGCAGCTTAGGTTAGCCTGTGAAGATTGAATGGATTCAGCCTCAGGCTTTTTGACTGTCTGTACTTAGCTGGTGTGGGCAAAGGAGCACCCATCCCTGGCCCCAACTAGGAGGGGTGCTGCAATTGTCTCTAACCCCCCCGAAGTCCATGTCCTGGTAGCACATCTGTTCAGGGGACTCCAAAACAGTGTCTGGTGGCTGCTGCTGCTTTTAAGAGCAACAGCCAGAATGGGCAGACTGTGTTGCGGCAGCAGCAGTAGCTGGGCTGGAGACTGTCCAGCACTTCCTGACATGGGTAAGACTGCTGCGCCCCTGCTCGCAGACCCCGCGTGCCCCTCTCCCCGCTCTTGGAAAGG
>NW_005841853.1:274779-276778 GCF_000455745.1 Alligator sinensis
TCCCTACCCGCTTCCCCACAGTGTTTGCCTTGAGGGCCGACTCTGCTTGTTACACCACTGCTGCTGAGTGCTGATCTACTGAGTCACTGGCCTTAGGCAAGTCACTCAACTTCTGCTTCAGTTTCTCATTGCTCAAGTGGGAATAACACCATGGAGAGGTGTCATGAGGATTAGTTAGTGTTTACGCAGAGCGTGGATGTTTTTAAAAACGCAGCACGAGTGTTGGGTATTATTATTCATGTCTCTCACTAAAGGATTAACTTGTTCATCAGTTTATCTAAATCAGTCTATCAACAGAGAAATGTGCATTTCATAGGAGAAAGGAACCTTCTTTTGTCTGTTCATCAGGACCAGCTGGCTTTGTGTGTGCAGACGTGCTGGGGTACATAATTCAGTTCCTGAGTAAGTCAGGTTCTGTAACAGATGGCACCAAAATGAGAATTATTTTGTGTCATGGACCAAAGTATGGCAATATTGTTCAGATGCAGCACAGTGAATAAGCTTCCATGACCAATCAGGACATGAAGAGAGACGCGTGGTGGTATAATAGCTGTCTTACATGAGATCCGTAAGAATATGGTGTCTTCAGAGTGTTGTCTTACATGCTGTCAGTGGTGATGTGGGTTGGCACCGAGAGTTTCTTACGTGGGAAAATGCATAATCCATAAGGCTATGCAGACTGTAGTTACTGTGCTGTATGGATGCTGCTATCCAAATGAGGCGGTATCTCCCAGTGCTGGCAGACCTTGTCTGCAACTGAACAAGCCATGTGCGAATTGTATTGTCTCTGGGTGCAAATGAACATGGTGATTTAAAGAATCAAGGGTTTTTAATTTTTTTTTTCTTTTTAAATGAAGATCTAAATCCTATCATACCATAGAATGACCAGTTTGTTGGGCAGATTTTTTATTTATTTGTAAAAACTTTTTTTCGTGGTATTTTTCTTTAGGTCACGATGAGGACATGGAATATCTGCTTTCAGTATAGGTTAGTTTCAGATATATGGAGAAACATATGGTAACAGTGCATACAAAATTCTACTAAGTAATCCGTAAAGTAGCTGACTCTTTTGAACAGGTTAGATTAGGGATGCTTAATCCCAGGCCTTCGGGGCAAATGTGGCCCATGGAGCCATGGCATCTGGGCTGTTGGGATCCCCACAGGTCAGGAAATTTGGCAATGAGGGAGCAGTAGCAATTAATACTGCCACAGTTCCCCTGCTGCCAAATCCCCAAGCCGCATGTGGCCAGATAGGGGCTTCTCTGCCCCACCCTCGGTGCAGCTGGATTGGGGCTGGGCCGTGTCCCCCCTCATGCCCCTCATCAGGGTCCCAGGCTCATTGGGGACAGGAACATGGTAGGGTGGAAGGGTGTCAGGGGTTGTATTGCCCCCGGCTCATGGTGCTCAGGGGACTTGGGTACTCCAAGGTGCCCCAAGAACTGCTTTTTTACAAGACCTGCCCTGGAAAGCACGTAGCTAATTTCACTTCTCTGTTGCAGACCCTGCCCTGTGGGGTCCCAGGTCCGTTTTGGGCAGGCTTTGAGGGGCTTACCAGGTGCTGGGGTGGGGGGGGACTGTGAGACGCTCTGCTTGTGGCTCTTGGGGTTGGGGTCTCTGGGGGCCTCCCTCTGCTTTGGAAAGTCACCTTGCTCATTTAATTTCTCTGGTCGGGATCTTGGTGGTGGGGTCCCAAGCTCCACTGGGTGCCAGGAGGAGGGGTAGCCAGGTGTTGGGAGGACCTTTCTTGACCCCTGCTTCTGGGCTGCCACCGCTGCTCCCCATCCGCCCCACAGTCCATAGTAGGGAAGTGAAACTGAGAAAATAGTTTCCAGAGCAGGTCTTGGAGGAACAAAAAAGCAGAGTTCTTGGTGGTGTTGGCCACCAGAACACCAAGCCCTCTCGGGCACTACAAGCAGGGGGTCACATAGCCCTCATCCCAGCAACCAAAGCCCCTCCACTCCCGCTCGTCCCCAGAAAGGCCTGTGCCCAACCCAGCGTC
>NW_005841853.1:276809-295932 GCF_000455745.1 Alligator sinensis
GCCCCACCCAGGGTCCCTAGCAGGAAAGAGAAACTGAGGTTGAGGCTTTCCGCTTCCCTACCCCTATTCTGTATGCAGTAGATCTCCGGGCAGTCGAGATCTCCGGGCAGTTGCCTGCATGGATTTTGTGGGGTGATCAGTGATGCAACTGAGGAGTTTTGGAGGCCTGACTGGCATCGCCATCCCTAGGGTACAGCAAATTGGGGTGACCGTCCTGGGTCCCATGCTTTGGGGGGCCCCGCGGAGCCAGGCAGGAGAGGCCGTGGCCACTCCTGCGCGGCCCACCTGGTGATGGTGGCTCCCCCCTGTGCTGCAGAAAAAGTGCGGTGACTCTCTCCTCCCCCCCTCCCCCGCTGTGGGGGAGACCTGGCTTTGTGGGGGTCCCACAGGCCCTGCGCAGTGTTAAGGGGGCCCTGCACCCCTCTAGGCTCGTCCCTGCTGACCAGACATTAGGCAGAATGCCCTGTGCCCCACGTAACACTGAGCTGGTTCACAGAAGACTGGCTCTCAAAGTAGTACTTGATTTTCCAGGTGCGCTTTTAAAACATTCCAGGAAGCTTAAACTGTTCTTAAGCGGCCCTCATGTCTAGACTTTTGCAGTTGAAAAGTGTATTCAGAACATTTTAAGTGTTATGTCTGTCCACACCCTAAGGGCCCTCTACATGTTATATCTATGCAGTTACCTGGTTAATTGCACATGTGCCAGTTAACTATGGCATCTAAAAAAGGCCCAACCAGCTATAAGGTTACTGCTCAAAAATGTGTAATAACATTATAGCTAGTTTCTGTCTAGCTTTAATTTGCATGTATAGGCAGTTTCCCATGGCTGGGAGACCACAGCTGCTGCAGTCTCAAGCTGCTGGGGCACACAGTGTACCCCTGGGGCTGGGAGATTGCAGCTACTGCAGCATCCCAGATGTTGGGGTGCTCCAGGCAATGGCTGGGAGATTGCAGCTGCTGTGATCTGTCAGGTGTGGGGGCACTCCATGCACCCCCAGTGCTGGGAGACTGCAGCAGTGCCTGTGGCTGCTGAGGCTGAGTGTCCTTGCAGCTGACAGGACACCTGGTCTCAGCTGTAGCTGATGGGGCTCTCAGTTCTGGCTGTGCGTGGGGTGCAGCCAGGGCTGAGAGTCCTGCAGCTGAGCGGACTCTCGGCCCAAGCAGCACCTGGCAGCTGTGGACTCTGGGTCCTGGCAGTGTGGTGTGGGGCGCTGCTTGGAGCTCCCAGCACCAGGGGTGTGTGGGGTGCCCTACACCTGGGAGATCGCAGCAGCTGCAGTCTCCAGCTGTGGGGATTTGTAGAGTACACCCATGGCTGGGAGATTGTAGCCTCTGCAGTCTCCTGGCTGTGGGGGTGCATGGGGGGAGCCCTGTCAGCAGAGGGGCCTCCCAGCTGCAGGAGCCTGCTTCTAGCCAGTGCAGTGGGAGCCCAATCCCTCTGGCAATGAGGATCAGTGGGTTCTCATGCACAATCCCACAATCACGCCTCCTGCCTTGCATGTATGGCATGGAAGGAGGTGCAATTGCGTGGACTGTGCATTCAATCCTATCCCACCTTTACCTGCATGTGTAGAGGGGGCCTATGTTCATTGTTTAAAAGATGCATTGCTTAGGGTTTCAAGTTAGGTTTTTATTGTGTGCTGTAAGCTGTGTGACCTAAACAAGCAAACTTCATGGAATATGTTGCCTGGGGTAAGGTTTGTATTAATATCATCAGTAGCAAGTGCAAAGGTGCTCCACAGATTTGAAAATTCAGAATCTTTTATGTGAAGTGCGTGCGACCATATGCAACTTAACCGCTTGTGCCAGATTCTGTGTTGTTTGGTTCAGTATCGACTGCAGGCGTAACGAAGAAGGCTGTCTGTCCGTTGGACTCTAATTTGAGCTGTGCAACAGGCCGTTGTAAACCACCAGCTAGAATTCTGCAAAAGCTGAAGGTGCTGCATATAGAGGAAGGAAATATCATTTGGGATCAAGTTGTGTCCTCCTCCTTTGAGCGAGAGGGCATGGAGCAAATTGGAGTCCTGCAAAATGTACATATTGAATAAAACCTGGAAGCTGGTTAACCTAACCTGTACGTTAGAAACCTACTGAATGTCCGACATGGTTTTTTCCCCACTATCAGAGAGAGTTTTCTAGGCCATTGAATTAATGGAGCTTTCCCCTGTAGCTGAGGCTCTTCAAGCCCTCTTGAGTCGCATTATTGAGTAAAATAGCAAAGAAGAAAAACCTTCCTATACGGTGGATGCTTTAGCTCAAAGTAATAGACTCAACAGAAATGTTGCTGATTGAAAACCATATGGAAGGGAGTAAGGATTGCCAGAAGCTTTATTTTAGAAATAGCTAGTCTTTTAAGACAGAACAAAGATGAAAATATTTACTTGTGTGAAAAACACTTCATCAGAAAGGCTTTACTTATTTGAAACTGCACCGTGTACATCTGGAGAGAAGGCAATGAATTCAAAATGTGTTCCGCTGGGAGTTTTCATTGTGGGAAAAGTACCTTTTTCCAATAGAATGTGATTTATCTCTTTGAAGCGACTCCATGTTACTCGATGTTGGTGTACAACAGTGGTTCTCAACCGTTTGCTCCTGTGGGCCGCATGAATGACACATGGCTGGTCTGTGGCTGGATCAGCAGGGCTGGCACCTGAATCCTGACCTGCCCAGTGCTGCCTGAACCCTGTCCTGCACTGCCTGGATCAGGCCTGGCATGCCCCGACCCTGCCTTGCACTGTCCCACCGCACGTGCCCAGATTGGGCACTGAGCTGCTCCAAGCTAGCACGTAGGAGTCTGGAAATTTAACAGCAGGGGAGTGGGCTTTAAAGCTACCACTGCACCGCTGCTGCCAAATTTTTGGACCCATGGGAAGCCCTGTGGCAGGGTGACAGCTCTGCAGACCAGAGATTGAGCACCCCTGGTTTAGACTATTTCCTTTTTATCTAGAGGCCTGTTTCATTCTTTGAAACCTCAGGACTTCTTTAGTGCAAAAAGGCTGCCAGCCTTGTTGCATACAGTTGTGATTACCTGCAGGAACTCTGCTGATTGTTCAGTTGCTACATACAACTACTGCAATGATGGGGATTTTGAATTTGTGGTGATGATGAATTTGGGCCATGATTAAGCAGGACTAATAAGAGCTTTTTCTTTGTTTCCTAGTTCAGAGGAACTTCCTATCCACGATGCAGCAATAGAAAAGGTAAGTTTAATGACTTTCTAGCTCTATAAAACTGACATGTTTATAATAGTGAGGGCCAACCATTTTGGCAGGTGTGCCACAAATTAGCCCCACGTTCTCTGAGTGCCACTCTGATTCCCTTCCTGTGCCTAATCTGCTTCCCTTTCCTGTTTTCTGCCCTCTATTCCCTGCCTGGTCTGCAGATCTGCTTTCTGCTCCCTAGCTGATTTGCTGCTCTGCTTTGTGTCCTGTCTGCTGCTGTGCTTTGTCCACTCTCTGACATGCTGTATGCTACACAGTCAGGTTGGCACACATACAGCAAGACGGCCCCTCTGGTTTATAATATTGCTGTAGACCTGGGGGTATTGAGTTACATTTTCTGATTTTCATATCCACGGCAGCACATTCCTTGGGGATACAAGTCTTATTAAAATCACACATTGGGTTATACTGCACTTGTGTTCATGTAGGCTGGGTGCTCTCCCAGGAACCACTGACACCTCTCTTGGGTCACCCAGGAAAATTTTGTACTTTTTATTATTGTTTCCAGGCTCCTCGAACTTGGTTGAATTAAGTTCAAATTTATCCTCTTGCTTCACATTACTGAATCATCGAAAGATAATTCTCATTAAATGTTTCAAGATACACTTGCCTCTCTCCTCCTCCTCCCGCCAGTTCAATTGCTTTCTATTAATTAACACCCTCTACTGCTGTCTTTGTTGGCTTCTTTGCCATTCATATTAGCTTTTTGTGCATGGAGTGGGAGTAGTTGATTTGGTTTAAACAAAGGATCTAATAGCATTTAACAACTGTTTCTTTTGGGAAAGATGTGGGTCACCAGGAGAAGCTGACAAAGATCAAAGTAGGGCTAGAGGGGTGACAGTGCTTCTGTTAAAGGATGAAGGATTCTTGAGTGTGTTTTTTTTTTTTTTAAAAACTCCTTGATCCGCCTTAGTTTTTTTAATGTTTTTTTCTGAAGTTGCATTGAGTTTTCCTGTTCTACTTTGCTTAATAGCATGCTGATTGTATATATTGTTTCATTTTCATTGGAAAGACCTGGCAGGGTGTTGAGGCATGAATGTTCACTGGTCAAATGCGAGACAATTCTCAATTACTTTTCATTATTATTTATGGTACTCAAAGCTCTGATTTACATGAAATATGTATTCATCCGTAACTCACTGAGTGAAAATAGTGACTTCGTCTCATGTTTCATTAAAGCTATTCTGGACAGGACAACTGCATAGGATTTGTGTTTATTGAATCATTTTACTTTCCAATGTTCAGTTGCAAATGTATTTCTTTAAATAAGTGCAGTATATCCTTTTTACATTTTGGTGATATCCTGACCTCTACTGGCCTGAGGCTTATGTATTACTTCTGTTAGTAGTGGATGGATCTTTTCTGTAGTTTCCATAGGACAGTTAATATGTTCTTTCACTGTAGGCTAATAGTAAAGAAAATCCAAAGTTTTGGGGGGCACTAACTTTTTAGCTCAGTTATTTGACAGTGAAGGACTGCATAGGTTTCTTTTCTGCTCTTGTGTGATGTCAAGAAACAAGGATAAGTGATATTTTCATCCAATTCGTAGTTACATATAGCAGGGCATTTACTCACCTATTCGGTCACAATCTCTTTTCCCTTCAACCATGATCTGTCCTCCTTACGCATTCTAGTGCACAGCCTAAATTGTATTTCTGCGTGCATCTAAAATGTAAAATGCTTTAGAGACAGTGTGAATCCAGAATCACTACTTTTTACGCTTCCGTAACTTAGCTGCCAGGTTATTTAAACAGCCCAAACCCCATGATCTAAACTAATTAAACTTTGTATGAATTATGCAGTGTTCTTAAGTGTAAAATTAGGGCACTAAGCTGTGAGTCAGGAGACAGGGATTCTCTAGCCAGTTCTGCCTCCTGTGCTGTCACCTTGTACAAGTTGCTTCGCCTCTCTGTGTTTAATTTCTCCTCTTTATTTAAGTTGTAAATTCTTCCACCTAAGAGTTTCTCTTATTCTGTTGATACGGCATATTTCACACTGGGTTCCTGAAGTTGCTTGGGTCTTCCACCAAAGGCATTTCTCAAGCTTTCTACTCTAGGTTTGCAATATAAAGGAAAGCTATACACCGAGGGGACCTTTGCTAGCTACATTTCATGTCTTTACCTTTCAAATTATTACTTTTATGTCTTTAAGTTCCAGTAAACAACTCTCTCAGGTTCAGTTCAGGGTTTTTTTTTTTATTCCCGAAGTTTAAAATCAACTGCATAAGGCAGAATGAGGGATCTTTTTTGAGATTACCATGTGGGGTCTAGCTTGTCTGAGGAAACAGCATCATCCATCTTCCCTGCAGCCCACAATGCATTGCCTATTAGACATGAAAGGGAATGTCCCTCAGTTTATGAAAAAAGTCAGGGGAAAAAAAAAAACTTTTCAAAAGCTGAACTGAATTGATATTTTTGATAAATGAAGCTCCTGAGAACCAGGATAGATTGATGTAGGAGACAAGAGATCTGAATGAGCCTTGACCTGAAATGTTTTCCTAGCTGAAAAGGTAGGAGATCTTCAAAATAGATCCTAAAGTCCAGCATCAATGATGAGAGTCAAATGGGATTTTATTTTTCTTGACAGTTAATTGAATAACCACTGGCCACCTTCTTTGCAGCACTGGAAACTTTGTATGCTTGTTGGTCCTTCAGTCTAAGCTATACCCACAGAAATCAATACAGAGAACCCTGGTGCTGGGATATTAAAATTGGGTACTGTAGCTTTTCCATCTGACCTGAAAACATTTAAGAGCAGTGATTTTAAACTTAAAGTAGAAGGCAACAACTTTTCTACAAGTATAAAAATAGAAGACAACAACTTCCCTTTTAAGCTAAAAGCTACATATAATAGGCAACAAGAACCTATTTGAGAGCCAAAGATGCCAGTAACTGCCTAGAAAACTTCACAAAGATTTCTTAAGCACAGCATGAAATGCCACAGAAACCTCAGGGCAATTGATTGCAACTTGAAAAGTCAGATACATAAGGCTGACAGTAGAAATACCTTATTCCAGGATTCACTGCTAGTCGGAGCCGATGCTTTAAAATGCACACACAATTGTCACGTTATGATATCATTCATATATTTATTGTGACCACATTTTTCACTGTCATTAATATGGAAAAAGCTCTTTAGCCACCATTTTGCTTTCTCTCAGCTTTCCAGGCCTGTAGCTGTCATCTATCTGTTTTACTCGTACATAAATTCTGCTTATCAGAACTTAACTGTTGTCTGAGAAGTAAGTACAAATTCATACAGAGTTGACAGTAGGAGCAGATTTATGACATTACAGATAAACATATTTAAAATAAAACAAGTTTTTTTTTATTATACAAGCACATACATATTTTTTTCTAATGCTGTCATAAAGGTTTCTTTCTTAATATCAAACTTTGACTAACGATACCTTGCCCTTATATTTATAGGTGAGAGCCTGAGAAAATTATTCTAATGCACATCATGTTTCTGCTCTATTACAGTGTCCTGAAATGCTATAAAATCACTGTTATGGTTTCTGTCTGGCAGCAGCCTTGTAGAGTGATGCTGTCATTAGCCTACACAGTGGCACTTAGGTGTCTCACACGCCCTGTGTGGCAATTACCTATATGCTGTAATTTGGGAAAATGCTTGTGTAAGAATATGGAAGCTTTGTGTATGAACCTTAAGCCTTTTGTGCCATTGGGTATGGCTCTTAAAGGCATTTCTGAAATAGTCAGCCCTCTGGTAGGATAAGATTTTTTTGTATAATATGATAGCTCAATAGCTGTCATAGCTGTAAGAGATCAGATACAGGCATCAGACTGTTCCTGCTTCCAGGCTTGGACCAGATGGATGGAGGTAAAAATAACTGCTTTAAAACCAAGTTCCATTCCAGGACACTTCATGGACAGTATCGTGGAATTAAAGGTGGAGAAGAACTGTAACGTCATTGAGCTATACGTGTTCTAGCTCAGACTTATTCCTTTTAGGGGAGCGTTGAGTTAGGCAAGTGCTTTTTCCATTCTCCTGTGTTGATGAGGCAGAAGGAATACACGCAATCTTTTGGAAAATAGAAGGTGGCGAGTAGTAAAATTAGAATTTCCATTTGACATCAAGTAGTAATTTTCATTAATATTTTTTCTGCAACTTTTCTTCAAAGTCACAGTTAATGGAAGCATTAATCAGTTTTCAGTGTCCTGCAGAGCTTTGAAATTAAACTCCGTTATACCATCTGCAAAGTTGCATTGCTACCCATATATAATAGAATATGCTTAATGTCTTATCAAGCCCCAGATTTGAGGTCAGAGGTGTAGGACAGCATTTTATCAAAAAGCAAAATCTCTCCCACATTTATTTCAGAAGAGAAAGCCAGAAACAATGAACTTGAATGTTTTCCCCGTTTGTTTTGACTTTTTTTTTTTTTTAGAACTGATTCTCAGCCTGGGAGACTCTTACAACAATGAAAACCCTGCAGTGTTTCTTACAAAAGTTAAACCAGTTACAGGGCTAATGGACTATCAATGCCAACAGTAGACAACCCAGCCACTTCACAGCAGCACCGCCTACTGTGTTCCCACCTCCTCAATCAGCTTTCTACCTGAATGAGAGAGAAAAGTGTGGGCTTCGTTGAATACCTAAGATGTGTAACTCTGGAGGACCAAATTTGATAGCAAATTACAGAGCCTAAGAGCTTCACTGAAAGTGTCTGCCTTGCAGACCTACCCTATATGTTGGGTGCTGATTACAGCTGTGACAGAATTGCATGGGCAAGGTGACAGTTCCTCGAGTAACTAGGTCACATTCAATTAAGGGCTGTATGCATGACATTTTGGTATGTACCCTAGCATGTGGTTTTATATGGGTAGGCCTGCATAGTTAATGGCTGAGCCAACATGAGATAACTTGTCCTAGTTCTTGACCTGAATGCGATGTAGCCACACTAATGTTTCTCAGTGCTTTCTGCTTTGGAAGCTGCTTTGCACAAAGCTAGTACACAGTGTCTTAGCTGTCAATGTCTGGCACCATATAGGCACGTACCTACACATCCATATACACCCAGATGTTAATATGCCCATCAGCATGACAAAGCATCATGCCTGCTATTGGATTGTGGTAGAAGATAATTGCCTAATATTATTTTTTGTTTTTAATCACTTTTAGAAATTTCTAGTATAGATCTCTTAAAGGAATCAGACTTGAAAGAATATTGACATATACTTTTATTTCAGCAAAAGCACCTTGAAATTGAAAGAACCACAAAATGGCTGAAAATGCTGAAAAGCTGGGAAAAATACAAGAACAGTGAGAAGGTAAAGTTGTGCATGGTTTTGATCAGTTATTGTGTTGGGTATAACACTTAAATAAAGTATGGTGATTCTTCCCTAATATATAGTCAGCAAAATACAATTCAAAAGCTTGCTCTCTCTTTTTTTTCTTTTTTTTAATTGCGTGGTGTGGCAATATGTAACAAAATAATAAAGACACTGTTGTTCTAATAAAGAGATTTTTATGCAGAGTATTGTATGGGCCACGTGACATATTCCAAACTATAATTATGTATGAATTCCAGTACTGCATTATTGTCATGGAGTAGGATTAGGATATCTAGGATTGAAGAGCCATCCACAGTTACGTGTGTGTAGCATAACTTCTGAAGTGCAAGAGGTACTGTACAGGGCAAGATGAGTAGGTAAACAAGGAGTGAGCTACTAGTCTTCAGCCAGGAAGACTAGGAAGGTAGCTGGCCTGGTAAGTTCATACACAGCTACATTTGATGTACATTCTAAAATGCTTTCATAGACTTGAGCAGAGGGAAGCTGAATCCAAAAATTAAAACTCCGGAGGGGGGAAAAAATTGCCTCAGCACATTGTAGAGCTATAAAAATAGAGTGCTAAGGGGGCATCTTTGGAGGGTCATAGTAGAGCACTGTGGGATGCAGGAGTTGAGAGATCTACTGCATCACTACACATAATGGCACAGACATTATATGAAGCATTACAAAATATATTGCTACAGGTGGGTTTTGTTTTTGTAGCGCTTGTTTAATTTTTGTGGTGCTACAGGGGGCACGAACATTTGTCCCATCAGCTTTTCTAGCTCCGTAAAGGCATTTGTAGCATTAGAAATGTCCATGAGATATGGGCAGGAATACGTCTCATGAGATCTGCTGGCTCTTAAATGTCAAATCTTTTATTCTTTATGTAATGTTCATTAGGTATCCATGTAGACAAACAGCCCTCCTTTTTCAGGCAAGGGTTTGTAGAATGGACTAAGACAACCCCTGTTACTAGTGCAATAAAATTGGTTTAGGTAACTGCCCAAGGAATCTGACTACTCATAAATTGTGCTTTGTAACTGGATATTAAGTGAGCCTGTCCTTTAAGTGGTCCCTTAAGATCTGTGATCGTGTTGTGTTAAGAGTGGGGATGCAATAGAATAAGTTGTAATATAACAAGAAAGGAAAATGCACCTCTAAATACAATTTAATTATTTCCCTTGTTGTGATTTCATTTTCCTGAGTAGAATAGGTTTTTTGGCACCTTGACCTTCATGAAGGCAAATCCTTTTTATGGTGCATGTGATATCTATTTCAAGAGTGTTTCTTGCATCTTGGTGCACTAGTTTTGATAAATTATTACATAAGAATCACGTCATTATTTCTTGAAATGCCATGGGCAGTTATTCAACAGCATACAGCAGTGCTACACAGCAGCTCAGGACAAAGTGAAGAAAATCAGTCCAGCTTGATGCTACAGGGAGTTTTAAGTCGGTGGAATGATCTATTTCGTATTTAGTTCAGGATTCTGATGTTAATATCGCTAAAGCTCTTGAAAATTGCTGTGGGATTTTTTATAACTCTGAGGCCAGCTCCAGACATACAGGTATGCACGGTCTGTCGCATGGCAAACCTTTGCAGCGCCACAGACTGTACACGTTGCATGTTAAACCATGTGCGGCACTGCTAATTTGCAAATTAGCAGTGCTGGGGCAAAGTTTGCTACCGGGATTTCCTGGTAGCAAAAAAACCCCAACTCCCCTAAAAAAAAAAAAAAAAAAAAAAAAAAAAAAAAAAAAAAGTGGTGCAAAGCACCAAAGCAGTGTATGCTAGGACAAATGCAGAGATGGAAGAGCAGGCAGTCCTGGCTGCTTCCCTGTCTCTGTGCCCCATCGCAGGGGCTCTTTTTCAGAGCCCCCATACTGAGACACTTGGAGACGGGGGAGCAGGCAGCCCTCTACGTGCCGCTCCCTGGCTGCCTGGGGCACAGGGTGACTCAGTGTGGGGGCTGCCTGCCAGCTAGCCCTGCACTCGGGCACCTTTTGCCCCAGACAGCTCCCCCCTGCAGCACATGGAGCAGTGGGACAATGTGTCCTGCTGCAAAGTGCCCAGGGAAGGGCACATGCTGTGGCACAATTTGCACCACTACTATTTGTGCTCTGCCAATGCATGGCCCTGCTCATGTAGATGAACCCTAAGTGGTTAGAAACTTATTTTTCAACCATCCTAAGAGGTGATGGTGAGGTGTTAGTTGTAAATACTTATTTGTGAAATGTCTGTTGCATATAGGGATCCTGGCAGGATATTGGACCTGGAGTCAGGAAACCTGTATTTGCCTGTCCTCCCATTTTGAACAGCTCCTCAGTCCCCATAAGGCTGTGTAAGACTTGGATCCTTGCTCTTGGTCTGCTTAGTAAACCACCCCTGAACTCTCACTGCACCCCTGCCTTCTTTTTCCTGAGTAAGTGGCTGGGAAGGGTTAGAGAAAGGCTGAACATGAGGCAGAGTTGTAGCTGTGCCCCTCAGCTGGCAAGAGCTGACTTTTGTGTGAATGAAGAAGTAAGCTGCAAACTTTTTGCAGCTGTGGTACGCTATGATCCTCTGGAGGAGAAATGGAATAGTTATTCTTTGAGTTTTCATGTCTTCCCACGGTTGTTGCTGGGAACAACTGCCCAGGCAGCCCCGCTGCCTAGACATGCCGGCCCATCCGCTCTGCACCCAATGCAGGGGCAGGACCCACATGGGCAGGGTGCGCAGCTGGGTGGATGGGATGGGGCTGCAGGCAGGTGGGGAATGGCATCTGGGAGCAGGATGGGCGGGCAGAGCTGGGATCACAGGGTAAGATCATGGGGAGGTGACAGCACGGGGCCAGGGCTGGGGTAGAGCCATCATCCGCCACATACACATCCCTGCAACAGGTTCTGGTTCCATGCTGTCACCACCCCAAGATCCCGGCTCCGGCCATGCCCACTTGTCCCACTCCTGGATGCAGCTCCCCTCCTGCGGGCCCGTCCTGATTCCACGCCCTGACCATGCAGGTCCCAGCAGGTCTCCATGTAGACCCCAGGATCACAGGGCCTGACAGCATGGGGCCGAGGCCCGGGACAGAGCTGCAACCTGCTCCCTGCATGCCCCGGCCTGCGGATCTGTCACCCATTGCAGTGCTATGCTGGGAGCAGATTGTGGCTCTGCCCCAAGCTACAGGCTCCGGTCCCACACTATCATGGCCCTGTAATTCCTGCCTGCCTATCCCACTCCCAGATGCTACTCCCTGCCTGACCTTGGCCCAGTCCCAGATACCTGGCTGAGTGCAGAGCAGAGCCACTTAAGGAGTTTTGGTGAGCTGTTGCAGGGGAAGGGGGTGCTGACTTGGCCTTTGACAGCTCAGCAAAACTCCCTAAGTGGCTCTTGGGCCCTAATAATCGCCCACCCCTGTGTTAGGCTATGGTAGGGCTGTCCAGCTGCTGAGTGACTGGGGGCTGCAGGCCCCCTAGCCACTTGCCATGTGGGCTGCATGCTGTGCTGTGTGGGTCCTCCCCCTGCCTCTCTCTGCAGTGGGAGGGTTTTTGGTGGTGGCAGCAGCAGCAGCAGCTGTAGTGATATGGGGAGCAGCATCCGAACTGGGAGCCTGGGGGCTGTAGGTTAACCCCCCAGGTGCTGTATGCACAGGCCGGTTGGACAGCTCTGGGTAATACAAAGTAGGGCTATTTTGGTCTCTTCTGCTGATACTGTTATTCTTTGTTCCAGTGAACAGAAGTTTTATACAAGAACGGTCCCAAGTTCCATAGAAGTGCCTGTCTCACCCAGCTCTTGTATCGTGCTCTCATATGTGCACACACTCGCTCACTCCCTAAATGAAGATTGAAGTATTCTACGCAGAGTAGAGATGCTTCAAAGAAAGTAGCAGAATATCTCAAGTGTCCTCAGTCAGCAGAGAGGGCTGGGTCCAGGTCTCACACACCTTGCATGTGTGCTTACCACCACCATTGTCTTTAGATTGGTGTGTGAATATAGCCCTTCGTTTTCACTGCTTTGCTCTTGTTAAGAACTTCCTTAAATAGAAACACTTTTTTGTCTGTGCATCTCTGTTTTGTTTTAATCATTGAAGTATTTACACAATTTTACTTGCAGTCCTGTTGCCTCTCCAGAAAGAAATAGTGGATGTATCTTTATCTCCACTAGCTTTCCTTCTTACATGCATCTTTATGGGTATTTTAAATGCTTCTCGTAAGGGCAGTACACAAATTGGGCTTGTCCAAGAGTATTGCTCTTTATCTGCAGGTTTTGCAGAGCTATATGTGATTTGAAAAGGCTACCCAGTAACTATAGCAGCAGTAGCCTTAAGTGGTACAGAAGCTAGTTCTGAGAGAGAGACTGAGATAGAGATGGTGTTTGTGTAAGAAGCACCTTTATCATTTCAGACTGTGAACCTCACTATTTTAATGCTGATCTGGGAGAAGAACAGTTTACTTCTGCATTTCTTGAAAGACAAGTATTATTAACAGAAAAAAGGTGTCATAAAATAAGCATAAATTTTTAATACAGTATATTGTTACCCTGGAGGCTAGCGGCAAGATGCCCAAAGGAACGGAGTCACCTAAATGAGATTTAAGCAATATTTTGGCACCAAAGTTTGAAAGAGATACCCAGACACACTGCCGAAACTGCTTGAGACCCAGTCCTAGGCACCTGGGTTTCCTTGTTTAACGTGGAAAGAATGTCAGCACCCAATTCAGGTTTTCAAGAAATCCACTGCTATTTGACTGCTAAAATGTAAGGGCGCAGAGCATTGTGCCTCTACATACAGGAAATTGGCTGCTACTTTATCTTCAGTTTGAATCAAGCTGGATCAAGAATGTGCTGGCTGTAAGTCATAGAGCTTGAGCAGTCCTTTTGTTGGCATAATTTTTTTTTTAAACACCCACTATGCCAATCCCACTAAGACGATTAGATATGTAGTTGTACAGGGTGTTTTTATGCCCCTCATGATTGATAGGTATGATTGAGACAGTGACCATCTACACTGTGGGTGCCATTAGAATAGACTTCAGCAATGCAACGTGGAATCCTTCAGTAAATCTAAAGAGTTGTGGAAAAATACCATAAACGACATGGATAACAGGTTTAATCAGAATGGGAATGAACTTTGCCAGTGGCTTTCTTAGTCATTTGACTGTGTATAAGGATTGACAAAAAGATTGAATACTTCATGTACTTCATTTGCTCTCTCTTCTCTGTGCATCAGCTGAGCACAAAGTGCGTACAACTTGAGCCACTCAAAATATTTGGAAGAAAGCGAGAGTGTCTGCTGCTATTCATCTTAGAGCTCATGATGATGCTCAGTCTTATACAGAGCTCAGATAGAGACCATCTTTGTCCCTAAGATGATGTGTTGAGGAGCGCTGACCATGGCAGCTTCTTGACCCTGCTGTTCTGAAGCACAGAAGCAGCAAGCAGAAGCACAACAGTTGCTAGAGTAACCTTTCTCTTTCTGTCTACGCTAGATTTAGTACTAGTAGAGAAAACTTACAGGCATTACCTTTAGACGGTTTCGTCCTACCTGGCAAGCCTGTGGTTTTCAGGCAGTTAGCTCTTCTCTGGAAATCTGCAGTGTTTATAAAGCAGTTTTGAAAAGAATGGCATCAAATTATGATTATTGTTGTTGCTGCAGTGCTGTGGGTTATAATTGTAGTTGTGGAAGCTCTTGGGAAATGGAGTAATAATCTCTTCCAAGAATGCAGAAAGAAAGAGAAAGTGCACCCCGAAGGATAGAACAAAGATAGAAATGTGGGAACAAGCATACTCATTTAAGCAGCATTTTGTGTAATGAGCCTTCATAACATGCAACTTTAGCTGTTTACAGACATGAAAAAAACGAAGTGGCACTTTAAGCTCGGTGTGCCCCTGTGCCAAGAGCAGCACATGCCTACGAGAAGCATTGGGTCAGTTTGACCCGGCTCGTCCAATGTCTGTATAGAGCAGGCGCTTCAGCTGGGCTTTTGGCACTTTTTTCAAATAGCTAATTGAATACAAAATACAATTTCCTTTTAATTCTATTTTCTAGAGTGGCTTATCTACTTCTTCTTTAATTATGTCTTCTTTAGCTTTTCCAGGAGGAGTTAATGGGAAAGCATTCATTACATGCCCTTTTTCTGTGTATATGTGAGATAGAAATGACTTTTAGCCTAAATTAGATCTGTCATTTCAGATTTAGATATTGCAGAGATCATAAGAGATACAAGGCAGTTCTGGACCCAGAATTTCCTTTTTCCTCCCCCTTTTTTTAAATTGCAAAGTGGCTATATCAGGAGACACTGACATGATGCTTAACTTACCGGGTTGGCTACCTTCCTAGTCCTTGTTGCAGGGAAGTGAACATAAGACTCTCTCTTTCTATGCTGAAACTGCTAACAATGGTTCTGGTTGTTTATGAACATCTATCTAATCACCAGGAACTGGACAGCGAATAAACTACTATAACTTTAAAGCTATACCTAGCCTTCCTCAGACTGGAAGTGATGACCTACAGGTAAAGATGCTTTAATGAAAATCAACTTGCACGTAACTACAGACACACGTCAGAATGAAACCTCTTGGCTTCTAAATGCTTATTCTCTTCAGCAGTCTCGTAGTTATTCTTGCACTTTCTATATTGGTCTCTGTGAAGCTGTATAAACTGCCTTGTGCCTTTTCATGGCTGATGCTTGTCAAAATGAAATTCTAGCCTCCTCCAGCATCAACTTTTTATTCAGGAAGTGTCTATAGAGTCACAAAGTTCTTGTGTTGCTATGTGATATTTTCTAGCTCTTGGCACCAGCTCTGCTAGTTTATGCTTTTACCTCCTAATTGTATTCTGCTGTGTAATGAGCTAGGGTACATTGAGCCATCAATCACTACAGATATTAAAGCTTTCCTGTCTTCATGTGGTCATAACTTTCAGGAAAGATTAAATAAAAATGTCACTTACTGTATTCCCATTTGATTTTTTTTCCACCAAAGTACTACTTCCTTTTGCAGTCTGCCTTTAGCACTAATTGAGAGGCTATCTGAACTGAGAGGGGGAAGGGGAAAGAAAAAACAAAAGCTAAGCAAAGATAGCTTGCAAACTCTAGCTATTTTAGAATTCATAGAGGATACTGAAGTCAAATCTCTGCTTGATTTATGTTCAGTGGCCAAAGACTGCATAAAGGTTTGCTTTCCCCTTCCTGAGATTTCAGAAGAAGTTAGTGGCAGAGCTCTGCAACTTTCACTCTCCTCTTGTTGCAAAACCCATGGAACATGAAAAACCTCCAAAAGCTGTACTATAACTATACTTTTCTTTAGGACCTTAGGATTTAATTCTTATTCTTGTCATGATTGATTATTTTTTGAGTTGATGGCCTTCCTCGCTCTCTTGGGCAGCACTTCTATAATGAGCCTTCAGAAGGTAAAACTGAGAAGTTTTTCATTCAAGAAAAAGGTTCATTTCGGTCTGTAAATGACTCCAAGTGACTATTTTCCACCGTTCTAAACTCTGCCTCTTTTCCCTTGTATGTGTGGAGTCACGGTCCTGCTGAAGACACCCTAAGCACACTGGGCTAGATGCCTGGCTCCAAAACTGCCCCTTTACCATGCCACATGCCTTGCAGGTTGTACTTAAACGTTGTCCCTTTTGATGAGGCCGCAGACTAGCTCGGCCTCCTGTCATTACGGGGCCCTTGTCCCCAGTAGTGGTGCCCTCTAGTGCTGGGGTCTCTTTGCCCCGTCATAGGTGAAGTTGGGGGGGGGGGGGACGGGATGGGGGACATGTGTGCCCGCCCCCCGAGATTGGCCACTGCCGAAGCTGGCTGCTTGCTGTTGATGCGGCCAGCAGCGGCTGTGCGTGGTCCCTGCTCGCCATCTGCAGATCGCCACCCCGCCACCGCTGGCTGCAGGCGGTCCCCGCTCGCTGCCATGGTGCCCCCACGGTCACGGGAGGCACCAGTCATTCATGCCCCAGGTCACCACACCCTCTCTGGTGCTGGGCTCCCTGCAGCCCTAATGAGGCCTCCTTTTCTCCAGCTGGACTCAAACAACAGAGTAAATACAAGCCCCTGGGCTATAACAAAACACCAACAATAATATTGGATGTCACTCCCTGCCCCTGTAAGGAGGCAAGCTTCTCCCTCAATGTGTGCTTCCTGGCCCCAGATAATTTAGGAGGTCCTAGAGCCATCAGTCTTACCAGCAGCAGAATAGGCAACCAAGCATCTCTGCAAGAGCTCCTTCCCCCTGGCTGCTGACAGAACGAACCCTTGCCAGCCCCAGCCCTAGAGCTTATATGTGCTCAGGGCCCTGTGGTCGGCTGACCAGGTGCCGGTGCCAGCTAATACCCCGATTAGTCTGGTGCCAAGGCTGCAGGCAGCTGCAGGGCCCTGCCTAGCTCTCCGGGCTCCCTAGCTAAGCTGCCTTTGCTCTTGAAGGAACAGGCACACCTTAGTGCCCTGTGACACACAGGAATAAATTGGGAATGAATTTGAAGTTTGGGGGTAGAGATGAGTGAAGGCCAGTAAGATCTGTATTATGCAGACTTCGGCTGAGGAGAGGGGAATTATTATATAGAGATAAAGAAATACAAAAGCTTAAATTGACAGGCGCTGGGGAGCTGTCAGATAGGGGGGCGGGAGGGGGGACAGAGAAAGGACATTGATTTGGGTTGTGGCAGCGCTGTTGATGGGAGATTGGCATCTGTTGTCGTGTATGCTTTGAGGAATTGGATGTGTTGTTGAATGTTGGATCTGTTATATAAGTTGAATTCATTGATTAATAAATAATGTTTTTCTTTTTTAAAAAGAAAGCCCTTTCTATTAATTTTCTTTTCCTTCACAGGGCTGCATTGGTCTTTATTTTTGGCAGTCCTTGAGACTTTCTGTTTCTGAAACCTGAGAAAGAGAATGGGAGTTCTCCATCCAGTTTTCTGTTGTGTTCCCAGTCAAGATTTTCTAACATTTTTCAATAATGAGAGATTCTTACTCTGCCAAAATCAAGCAATAGATTTGAGAGCAAAGTCAATTCAGTCTGTCTTTAGGGCCTGCGGGGAAACCCAGAATGTGGTCTGGCTTTATGTTGTAAGCCTACTGTAATCCTTTTTGTCTCACCAACTGAAAAGGTTTGCTCTTATTTTGTATCATCCCATATCTTTGAATAGCTCTGTAAGGGCCTGGCAGGTGGGTTTTTTTTTTGTTTTTTTTTTACGTATACTCCCCATTCTTCTTTATGCAGTTTCCGCTTCTTTTGCTCACATAGTTTGCGCTGACAGTATTTTCAACACTCCCTCCATCCATTCTCCATTCTCCTCTTGTCAGCTCCTTCCTCAGCCTTTGAATAGGATATCGGAGAGCAATTCTGCTTACTGTTTGTATTGGTGTCAAGGGCAGGGATGATAGACCTTCACATGCTGTTGAGTCCCTGGAACTGGAAGGAGATTTCTCTCCTAAGGGTATCTTGTTTAATAATGTCATACTTACACATCTGCTGTTTCATTTATTCTGGATATGACTTGGTTATGTTGTATTTCAAAAAGAGTTTGGTATTGCAAGCCTTGAATTAATGAAAATGCTTCTAATACAGCTCTTTAGTGTTTTGCTGACTTTTCTCTTCCCCATCTCCCAGCACTGCCTCATTTAGAGTATAGAACTGGTAGGAGGCATTTCCCCATTTTGCACGTTGTTAATGAAGAGAGAGTAGCTGTTGGGAATGGGGGAGGAAATAACAACAGCATTATTATGGTTTGGCAAAAAGCTAGTTATCAAGGTATGATGTGGTTTTATAATTATCACCAGATTAGCAACTTGCATGGTCCTGGAAGTGTGCTACTTGCAGGCTACCAAGGTTGAGCCTGCAATATAAAGAATTGCATCATTCCCATTTCTAATAGCCAGACAGGTGCTCACTTTGGAAAACAATATTACCTCACCTGCTTGATGTCTACATGAGTTACAGTGTGGTTGTCCTGGAAGATCAGGCTGGAGACTTCAGGAAGGCCTTCGATATGGTATCCCATCCCATACTGGTGAACAAGTTAAGAGGCTGTGACTTGGATGACTACACAGTCTGGTGGGTGGCGAATTGGCTAGAGGGTCATACCCAGAGAGTCGTAGTAGATGGGTTGGTATCGACCTGGAAGGGTGTGGGCAGTGGGGTCCCTCAGGGCTCGGTCCTTGGACCTATACTCTTCAATGTCTTCATCAGTGACTTGGACGAGGGAGTGAAGTCTACTCTGTCCAAGTTTGCGGATGATACAAAACTGTGGGGAGAAGTGGACACACCGGAGGGCAGGGAACAACTACAAGCAGACCTGGACAGGTTGGACATGTGGGCAGAAAACAACAGAATGCAATTCAACAAGGAGAAATGCAAAGTGCTGCACCTAGGGAGGAAAAATGTCCAGCATACCTACTGCCTAGGAAATGACCTGCTGGGTGGCACGGAAGTGGAAAGGGATCTTGGAGTCCTAGTGGACTACAAGATGAACATGAGTCGGCAGGGTGACGAAGTCATCAGAAAAGCTAATGGCACTTTATCCTGCAGCAGCAGATGCATGACGAACAGAACCAAGGAGGGGATACTGCCCTTCTATCAGGTGCTGGTCAGACCGCAGTTGGAATACTGCGTGCAATTTTGGGC